>NC_142519.1:27981603-28189103 GCF_964205215.1 Stylophora pistillata | reverse complement strand
ATTTCTTTAGTATCTTTCGCAAGCCAAAGATTACATTTGAGTCGATTGTTTCGTTAGTATCTTGAGCACGCTTAAGATTACATTTCATTGGATTGTTTCTTTATTATCTTGTGCACCCTTAGGACTACATTTCCTACCATAGTTTTGTTAGTAGTTTGTGCACGCTAAGGATTATAATTCATTTGATTGTTTCGTTAATATCCTGCACACGCAAAGAATTGCAATTCATTCGATAGTTTCGTTTACTTAATATCTTGCGCACGCTAAGGATTACAATTCATTCGATTGTTTCGTTAGTCTCTTGCACACGCTAAGGATTACATTACACTGGATTGTTTCGTTAGTATCAAGCGCACGCTAAATATTACAATTCGTTCGATTGTTTCCTTGGTATCTTGCGCGCGCTAAGGATTAGATTTCACTCGAAGTTTCCGTTAGCATCAAGCACTCTCTAAGGATTACATTTCATTCGTCTGTTTCTTTATTAGCTAGCGCAAGCCTAGGGTTACATTTCATTCGATTTTCCTTTAAGTATCTGGCGCACACTAACGATTACATTTCATGGCATTGTTTCTTCAGTATTTTGCGCACGCTAAGGGTTACATTTCATTGGATTGTTTCTCTGGTATCTTGCGCACACTAAGGATTACATTTCATCGCATTGATTCTTTCGTATCCTCCGCACGCTAAGGATTACATTTTATTCCATTGTTTCGATAGTATCTTGTGCACGCTAAGGATTACATTTCATTCAATTGTTTCGTTACTATCTTGAGCATGCTTAGAATTACATGTCGTTTGATGGTGTCGTTACCACATTGCACACACTTAGGGTTGCATTTCATTCGATTGTTTGGTTAGTATCTTGAGGACGCTGAGAAATACAATTTTTATTGCGTTAGTATCTTGCGCATGTTTAGGATTACATTTCATACGATAGTTTTGTTAGTATCTTGCGCACGTTAAGGATTACGATTCAACCGACTGTTTCAATAGTACCCTGCACACACTAAGGATTACAATTCGAGTTTCCTAAGTATTTTGCGCAGACTAAGGATTGCATCTCATTGCCTTGTTTCTTTAGTATCTTGCGCACGGTAAGGGTTAAATTTCATTGGATTGTTTCTTTAGTATCTTTTGCATCTTTAAGATTTTATTTCATACGATAGTTTTGTTAGTATTTTGCGTACGCTAAGGATTACAATTCATTTGATTGTTTCGTTAGTATCTTGCACACGCTAAGGATTACAATTCATTCGATTGTTTCGTTAGTCTCTTGCGTACGCTAAGGATTACATTTCACTGGATTATTTCGTTAGTATCTTGCGCACGCTAAGGATTACAATTCAATTGATTGTTTAGTCGGTATCTTGCACACCCTAAGGATTAAATTTCATTCGATTTTTTCGTTAGTATCAAGCGTTAATATCAAGGATTACATTTCATTCGCCTGCTTTTTTAGTAGCAAGGGCACACTTAGGATTACATTTCATTCGATTGTTTCTTTAGTATGTTGTGCGCGCTAAGGATTCCATTTCATCGCATTGTTTCTTTTTATCCTCCGTACGCTAAGAGTTGCAATTTATTCCATTGCTTTTTAAGTATCTTGCGCACGCTAAGGATTACATTTCAATCGATTGTTTCGTCACTATCTTGAGCAAGCTTAGCATTACATTTCAATCGATGGTGTCGTTTGTATCTTGTGCACACTTAGGGTTACATTTCACTCCATTCTTAGGTTAGTATCTTGAGTATACTAAGAATTACAGTTTGTATTGCTTTAGTATCTTGCACAGAAAGGATTACATTTTATTAGATTTCTTTTTAGAATCTTGCGCACACTAAGGATTGCATTTCATTCGATTGTTTCTTTAGTATCTTGCGCACAGTAAGGATTAAAATTCATTCGATTGTTTGGTTAGTATCTTGCACGCGCTAAGGATTACATTTCACTGGATTGTTTCTTTTTTTTCTTGCCCTCCCTAAGGATTACATTTCATTTGATTGTTTTTGTAGTATATCGTGCACGCTTAGATTTACCTTACATTTGATTGTTTCGTTAGTATCATGCCCGGGCTATCGATTACTTTTCATTCGATTTTCCCCACGATCAGGGTTACATTTCATTTGATTGTTTCTTTGGTATCTAGCGCATGCCTAAGATTACATTTCATCGGACTGTTTCATTAGTATCTTGCGCAAACTTACGGTTACATTTCATTCCGGTGTTTCGTTAGTATCTTACGCACGCTAAGGATTATATTTGATTCTATTGTTTCGACAGTATCTTGAGAACGCTTAAGATTGCATTTCATTGGATTATTTCTTTTGTATCTTTCGCGCGCTCAGGATTATATTTTATACGATAGTTTTCTGAGTATTTTGCGCACGCTAAGGATCACCATTCATTCAATTGTTTCTTTAGTATCTTGCACACACCAAGGATTACAATTCATTTGATTTTTTTTTCAGTATCTTGCGTACACTAAGGATTAACTTTCATTGCATTGTTTTTATAGTATCTTGCACACGCTAAGGGTTACATTTCATTCGATAGTTTCTTTAGTATCTTCCGCACGCTAAGGATTACAATTAATTCGATTGTTTCTTTAGCGTCCTGCACTCGCTAAATATTACATTTCTTTCGATTTTTTCTGAAGTACTTTCTTTAGTACGACTGTTTCTTCAGTATGTTGTGTGCGCAAAGGATTACATTACATTCGATTTTTTTCTAGTATCTTGCGCACACTAAGGATTACATTTCCTACATTGTTTCTTTACTATCTTGCGCACACTAAGGGTTACATTTCATTGGATTGTTTCTTTACTATATTGCGCACGCTAAGTATTACAATTCATTAAACTGTTTTTTTCGTATCATCCGCACGTTAAGGATTACATTTCACCCGATTGTTTCTTTAGTATCTTGTGGACGCCAAGGATTACATTTTATTGGTTTATCTTTTCAGTATTTTGCTCCTGGGAAGGATTACATTTCATTTGGTTGTTTCTTTAGTATCTTGCGTAAGCTAAGGATTACATTTCATTGAATTGTTTCTTTAGTATCTTTTGCAGACTTAGGAGTACATTTCATACGATAGTTTTGTTAGTATTTTGCGCACGGTAAGGATTACAATTCATTGGATAGTTTTTTTTACTAAGTATCTTGCGCACGCTAAGGATAACAATTCATTCGATGGTTTCGTCAGTATCTTGCACTCGCTAAGGATTACATTTCACTGGGTTGTTTTGTTAGTATCTTGTCCACGCTAAGGATTTCAATTCATTCGATGGTTTCGTTGGTATCTTGCGCGCGCTAAGGATTAAATATCATTCGATTTTTTTTGTTAGTATCAAGCGTTCACTAAGGATTACATTTCATTCGCCTGTTTTTTTTTTAGTAGCAAGGGCACGCTTAGGATTACATTTCATTGGATTGTTTCTTGAGAACTTTGCTCACGCTTAGGATCACGTTTCTTTCGATTTTCTTTTAGTATATTGCGTACACTAAGGATTACATTTCATTGCATTGTTTCTTTAGTATTTTGCGCACGGTAAGGATTACAGTTCATTTGATTGTTTCGTTAATATCTTGCACACGCTAAGGATTACAATTGATTGGATATTTTCGTTTACTCACTATCTTGGGCACGCTGGGGATTACAATTCCTTCCACTGTTTTGTTGGTATCTTGCGCACACTAAGGAGTACATTTCACTGGATTGTCTCGTTATTATCTTGCACGCGTTAAGGATTACATTTCATTCGATTGTTTTGTTACTATCTTGAACACGCTTAGGATTACATTTAAGCCAATAGTGTCGTTAGTATCTTGCGCGCACTTGGGTTAAATTTTATTCCATTGTTTGGGTAGTATCTTGAGTGCGCCAAAAATTACAATCTTTATTGCGTTAGTATCTTGCGCACGTGTAGGGTTGCATTTCATTCGATTGTTTCTCTAGTATCCAGCTTACGTTAGCGATTACATTTCATTCCATTCTTTTGTTGGTATCTTGCGCACGCATAGGAATACATTTCATTGGATAGTTTCGTTAGTATTACGTGCACGCTTAGGGTTACATTTCATTAGATTGTTTCTTCAGTATCTTACGCACACAAATGAATTGCATTTGTTTCCATTGATTCTTCAGTACGCAAAGGATTACGTTAGTGTCGTAAGTATCTTGCGCAGGCAAAGGACTACATTTCTTTTGATTGTTTTTTAGTATCTTGTGCACACTAAGAACTACATTGTATTCGATTGTTCCTGTAGTATCTTCCGCACACTAAGGATTATATTGTTTTTTTACTATCTTGCGCACGCATTCCATTGGATCGTTTCGTTAGTATCTTGGACAGGGTTTGGATTAAATTTCGTTCGATTTTCTCTTAAGTATGTAGCGCATGCTTAGGTTTGCATTCCATTTGATTGTTTCGTGCTTCTGCACGCTAAGTATTACATTTCATTCGATTGTTTCGTTACTATCTTGCGCACACTAAGTATAACATTTCATTCGACTGTTTCGTTTGTATCTAAGGCACGCTTAGGATTAAAATTTACTCGATAGTTTCGTTGTATCTTGCGCACAGTAAGGATTACATTTCATTGGATTGTTTCTCTAGTATCTTGCACACGCGAAAGATTAAACATAATTTGATTGTTTCTTTAGTATCTTACACACGCTAAGGATTGCATTTCATTCGATTGTTTCTTTAGCATCTTAAGCACACTAAGGACTACATTTCTTTCGATTGTTCTTTAGTATCTTTCGCACGCTAAGGATTACATTTCATTGCATTGTTACTTTAGTATCTTGCACTCACTGAGGATTGCATTTCATTCGATTGCTTCTGTAGTATATAGGGCAAGCTTAGGTTTGCATTCCATTTGATTGTTTCGTTAGTATCATGCTCGGGCTAACGATTCATTTCATTGGATTGTTTCTTTAGTATCTAGCGCATGCCCAGGATTACATTTTATTCGATTGTTTCGTTACTATGTTGGGCACGGCTAGGATTACATTTTAATCCATTTTTCGTTAGTATCCTGCGTACACTAAGGATTACATTTCATTTGATTGTTTCGCAAGTATCTTGCGCACAGTAAGGATTACATTTCATTCGATGGTTTTTTTAGTATCTTACGCACATTAGGGGATACATTTCATTTGATTAGTATCCTTAGTATCCTGCGCACGCCAAAGATTACAGTTTATTGGATTGTTTCTTTGGTATCCTGCGCTCGTAAGTATTATATTTCATTTGATTATTTCTGTAGTATAAAGTGCACACTTAGGTTTACCTTGCATTTAATTGTTAGTATCATATGCTGGTTATCGATTACATTTCATCCGATAGTTTCTTTAGTATCTTCCGCCCGTTGAGGGAAACATTTCATTTGATTATTTCTTTAGGATCTAGTGCATGCCTAGGATTACATTTCATTCGATTCTTTCGTTAGTAACTTACGCACGCTAAGAATTACATTCTTTTGATTGTTTCTTTAGTATCTTGTACACGCTGAGTATTACACTCATTTAATATAATAATAATAATAATCTTCTTATATAGCGCTGTTTCTCTGCTGAACCAACAGCACTTTACAACAATGAATGATATAACATTAAGAAAAAAGCCCAAAAAACAGTTAAAGATTCTTACTAATTTCTAAAAAGGTACGTCTTAAGAGTAGATTTACAAGATTCTGTTGACTTGCAACGTTTTATACTTTTAAAGGGAGGATATTCCACAGTTTTGGGGCAGTGAAGGAAAAAGATCGCTCCCCATATGTTTTCAGTTGGCAGCGGGGCTGTGACAGTAGTTCTTTTTATCAGACGAACGTAATGTCCTTGATGGTCTATAGTGAGTTAAGAGGTCACTTAGATATGATGGCGCTAGTTGATTAAGACATTTAAAAGTCATTAGTAAAATTTTAAAACGAATACGCTCATGAACAGGTAACCAATGCAGATCTCTTAGCGCAGGTGTAATGTGCTCGTGTTTACGTGAGCCTGTTAGAAGTCGGGCTGCTGAATATTGGACACAATGGAGTTTTCGGACTTGATCCTGCCTAAGACCTGAGAGTAGTGTATTATAATGGTTAATCTTGGATGTCACGAATGCGTGGATCAAAGTTTCACAGTGACGGCAAGAGATCTGTTTACTGATTTGAGCAATGTTGCGCAGGTGGTAAAAAGCAGACTAACATATGCTGTTTATTTGTTTGTTCGTGGACATGACAGTGTCGAGCCACGCACCGATGTTTCATTAGTATCTAATGTTTCATTTCCCCATGTTTCATTAGTATTAGTTGTTACATTAGTATTTAATTGTTTCATTAGTATCTAACACCCGCTTCGGATTACATTTCATTCGATGGCTTCGTTTTTTTCGCTAAGATTTACATTTCGTTCGATCGTTCGTTAGTATCTTTCGCACGCTAAGAATTTCATTTCATTTTTTTCGTTAGTACCTTTCGCACGCTGAGAATTAAATTTTATTTAATAGTCTCTTAGCTTGTTGCGTACGCATAGAGTTACATTCATTCGATTGTTTCGTTAGTAAGTTGTAAACGCAAAGGATGCTATTTTATTCACTATTTTTTACGATATCTTGCGCACGCTAACGATTACATTGCATTCAGTTTTCCCGTTAGTACTTAGCACCTGCCAACAATTCTTTTTCCCTTTTTTTTTTCGTTCATGTCAAGCGCGTACGCCGACGACACGGCTCGTAACACAACTGACTTTTATTGAACGGGCAAAATGAATACAGGACGAACGGGCTCTCTGGCGCAAGTAGAACCGCGCGGGCCCAAGACCACGCATGCCAACAACTACTGTACCGCTGTCCTGTACTGGCGAAGAACTACGTTTTATTCGATTGTTTGTTTAGTATGTAGCCAACGCTAATTACGTTTTATTCGATAGTTTGGCTAGTAGTTTGTGCACGTTAAGAATTACATTTCATTTGCTAGTTCCGCAATTATCAAACACTCACTCAAAATTAAATTATATTCTATTATTTTCTTAGTACCTGGTGCACGGTAAAGATTACATTTAATTTTATTCCATTGCTTCTTTAGTTTGAAGCGGACGTTAGATATTGTAATTATTTCGATAGTTTTGTTAGTATGTTGTGCACGCTAAAGATTACATTTTATTCCATTGTTTCGTTAGCATCTAGCGCGTGCTTGGGATTATATTTCCGTTGATTTTTTCGTTAGTATCTTAAAACTTCATTTTTTATTGCCTCAGTATTTTGCGCACGATTAGGATTACATTTCATTCGATTACTTTGTTAGTATCTTGCGCACGATAACAGTTCCCTGTTTTGGGTTAGTATCTTGTGCACGCTTGGGATTACATTTCATTCGATTGTTTCTTTAGTATCTTGCGCACGCTAAGGTTTCCATTTAATTTGATTGTTTGGTTAGCATCTTGAGCATTCTAAGAATTACATTTCTTATTGCTTTAGTATCTTGCACACACTAAGGATTACATTTCATTTCATTTTTTCTTTAGTATTTTGTGCACCCTTAAGATAACATTTCATTGAATAGCGTCGTTAGCATCTTCGGCAAGCTAACGATTACATTAAATTTGATTGTTTCGTTATTATCTTGCGAACGCTTTAGATTGCAGTTCATTCGAATGTTTCTTTATAATCTTGCGCACGCTAAGGTCTACAGTTCATTCGATTGTTTCATAGTATCAAGGGCACACTAAGGATTACACTGTTTCTTTAGTATGTTGCGCACGCGAAGGATTAACTTTCATTCGATAGTTTCGTTACTATCTTGTGCACGCTTAGGATTACATTTCATTCGATTGTTTGGTTAGTATCTTGCGCACGCTAAGGATTACATTTCATTCGATTGTTTCTTTAATATTTTTAGTTATTTGCACAGACTTTGACTGTTTCGTTAGTATCTCGCGGGCACGTAGGATTTCCGAAAACTTTCATTTGATTATTTCGTCAGCAATCAAGCACATTTATGATTACATTTCATGCGCTTATTTCTTTAGTATATCGCGCACACTTAGGATTACATTTCATTCGATTGTTTCGTTAGTGCCTCAGGCACGCTTGGGATTGAATGTGATTTCATTGTTTCGTTAGTTTCTCGCGCACACTTGCAATTACATTTCGTTCAGATTCTTTCGTTACTTTCTATCGCACACTAAGCATTACGTTTCATTCGATCGTTTCGTTAGTATCTTGCGCACCCGTGGGATCAGATTTCATTCACTTGTTTCGTTATTATCACGCGCACACCAAGGATTTCGATTGTCTCTTTAGTATATATATCTTGCGCACGCTAAGGATTACATTTTATTCGATCGTTTCGTTAGTATTCTGTGCATGCTTAGGGTGACAACACTTCATTTGATTTTTACTTTGTTATCTTGCGCACGCTAAGGATTACAGTTTAGTGGATTGTTTATTAATATCCAACGCACGCTTGAGTGACATTTCATCGGATTGTTCCTTTAGTATCTTGCGAATGGCAAGGATTACATTTCATTGGATTGTTGCTTTAGTATCTTTGGCACACTAAGGATTACATTTCGTTTGAATGTTTCGTTACTCTCTTGCACAGGCTTAGGATTACATTTTATTCAATTGTTTTGTTAGTATCTTGCGCATGCGAAGGATTACATTTTATTCAATTGTTTTGTTAGTACCTTGTGCATGCGAAGGGTTACATTTTATTCAATTGTTTCGTGATTATCGTGCTGACGCTTAGGATTGCATTTTATTCAGTTGTTTCAAGGAATGGAGAGATAAAAGCCAGTTGGAGGAAGAATTGGTACAAAGGAAGAAATTTGTAGTTTTTTTGGTTTATGAAGTTTTTATTACTTCAGATTCCAAGACGAAATAAAGAAGAAAATAAGGCCCGAGAAAGTATCGGCGTAGAATTGGAGGAGAAATTCAAAATGTTGAATGGATCAGTCATACTTCATGAAATCTGTAAAGAGATGAAGAAAGAACTTCGAATGAGTCACAGTAAAACATAATGATACACAATATGACATCAAAACGCATGCATTTTAAACTGAACCCCATAGGGCGAGAATTCTTAGACCGTTCTTATCATTTGATAAAACACGCCAATATAATTCGTTTCATTTAACTGTGGCATACAGGTACACTCACCCAACCCGGCTGTTCGAAAGGTGGATAATGCTATTGGGTAAATCTCCATCCGGTGGAAAGCGCAGTGCATTTTGTTGAAGCTTATCCACTGGATAGTCATTTATACTTTGGATAGCGTAATCTGTCCTTTGATCAGCTAGACCCTAGATAATAATTACTCTCATCTCCCATGACTCCCTCTATAGACTTGTAAAAATTGCAGTCTTTGCGTTAATTTTCGGGAAGACGAAAAGGACGCAATGAATATGTAATGCTTGCTCGAAATCTCTTTTATCAGCTTAAGATATTAAACTTAGTTTCGGGAACATGCTGTCTGGTTATTCATTCACCTACGCATTGGAAATAATTCTAGAAATGGTTCCTTTGAAATGCGGCTGGATTTGCGCTGGGAATAACCTGCTTTCCAGCTGCTGTTTGACCTCGTCACGTCGTCAGGTAAAGAGCCTGTTGCGTGACGAGACCAAATAACGACTACCCGACAAGGTGGGTGCCGGGATTGGAAGGAAACGTTTTATCGGAGTTGCATAATGATATTTTTAGCTGTCTTGTGCGAGAGATAAGGAAATAGGAGAAAACCTTTGATTACATGAAAAACGTCGCTTTCAGAAGAATTCACTCAACGAATTGTTAAAGAGCAAGGATAGCAATAAGAATGAGAAAGTCAAACACTACAACGAAAAAACAAAGTTAAAACATCGGCTAACTTGTACAAGATTCACAAAGTCACGCAGCTCTTTGATTGTCATTCTCCAGACTAATAACAATGGCTTCCGACAAACTATTAAGAATAAAAATCAGCCGTACTAATGGGGTGTTTGGTGCTAAGCTGTTCAAAGCGCCTGTCAGGCACCAAACAACTTATTATTATAGCTGATTTTAATTCTTAATAGTTTCTTTAAAGTCTCCGTTGTTAAAATCTTTAAATTCCATTCCGTAAGAAAGATCACTTGAGTCCGCTAACATAGCCAAGTGGACTACACTAGCTCGGTCAAAAATGTTATTTTCTCCCAACAAATATTGCAAATGAGCCTATAGCGATGTGTAATCGACACCTGCTTGGCAATTGTGTAGTCCCAAGTTCGAATTCCCGTATTTCGCTTTTCTTTGTTAACAATTTTCTTTTTACTCCCAGAAAAATATTTACTAATGCTTACCTTAGAACATTTTCTAGTGCTAATTTCTCCTCTTATCAGTTAAACATTTCCGTTTTTCTCTCTTTCTTTTGTGCTTAGGGATCAATCGGAGGATTTTGGAGAGGATCACATGATTTTCAAGGGGTAAAGGAGGGGATCAGTCGTCGTCAACAGAATATAAAGGTGGGACTACAGAAAATATGCTGTCAATGAACTACCAGTGAGGGGGGGGCGGGAAAATCAGGTAAATTTCACCGTGACACAACCAAAATCATCCGACCTCCCCCCCCTCTCTCTCAAGACGATGACTTTGCTGCATATGGGACAAGCGCTCTCAGATTAAAATTTAAACAAATGGAATTTTACTGTTTTAAATCATTCGTTAATGAAACCCACGCATCGCACTCGCCACTCACCTCCGTTCGCTCGTGTGTACCACGCAGACTGTTCACGCGTGTGTTTGATGAAGGCAATGCGAATGGGTGGAGTCAAATTTGGATATGACATTTAACGTCCACCGTTTCGGTTGGCTTCGCGTATCCACGAGTTAGAAACGGTTGAGATCTGGGATCAGTGCACCGACATCGGAAACGACAAGGTTTTGAAGAATAACGGATGTTGAAAATTCATATCAAATTTGTGATGTAATCTTTCATAGGTTACTATAGAATTTCAAATAACGTTTCAATTTTTTATCACCACTTCCCCTCCCCCCCAGGTTACTTGAAAATTTCAAAGAGCCTTTCAATATTTATCACCACTCCCCTTGCCGCCCCCCCCCCTCTAATCGAGTTATTCTCTCCCCTCTCCCTTGCATCATTTAGCATCCTTCCTTGAGGGATCAACTGCGCGATCTCTTTTCCAATCGTTCCTATTACGCTCACTGCGCGGTGAATCAATGATGCCTTCTCTTTACTTTGTGTTCTTTAAATCTCGTTTTCCTTTACAAGGATTAAGAAAGCGTTCGATGTATACCAGTGATGTTTCTCTTTTCTTTAAGGGAAACACTAATTGCACCATCTTCATATTTGCGTTCTTTTTATCGTACGCTACCTTTAGTAAACAGCAATGTGTCTTCTTCATTGCTTGCTTTAGTCAGCTATTTATACAATGAAGACATGAGCATTTTTACAATGCAGTTACACATATTTTATTCCTTTTTTCCAAGTATGAATTCGTCACACACAAAGCCTCTTATTTATCTTGATTTCTCATTAGCGAGAGCGGGCGGGCAAATAAATCTCTGCACGTATTCAGTGACGTTTCAGCAGATTATTGGCTGCAGTTGTTAATCCATATTAATAAGAATATGTAGAATTTTCAGCAAACCACACCGTCCGTCGGAGAGGGAAGGCGTGCCGTCTGTAGTGCCGAAGATAAAGTTGAACTCTGGAAGGATGAAAGCGCTAGACCAGGAAAGAAGAGCAACGACATCCCGTCTTCTGTTACTACAACCAAAGGTGAGCATTTTCTTTGCCAAATACTTCTTCAAAAAGCTTAATTAGCGAGTGGCATCATCTCAGTTAAACGAGTTAACGCGAGTCGGTTGCTTGGTCTGAGTGGCGTATTAAATCGTGGTTCGAATGAATTACAGTTTGTTGGCTTCGAGAAGAGTAGAGCTTACAGTTATAGAAAAATGTCAAGAGAATTGGTTTATATATTTTGGAAGGCTGCTAAATGAAAGAGAGTTTTTACGTTACAATTCACGTGGTACTTCATTCTGTAGCCACGTGGATGTTTGACGGCTCGTCTACCAAACAATTTGGTGGCCTTGGTACCATTGTGAATACATAGTCATCTATTTTTTTTTTTAGAGCAAAGACATTATAAGCGTATTATAAATTCAGAAAGTACCATTACCTGATCACCTTCAAAATTGTATTTTCAGGAAAAGCAAAGATATCAGAAGAATGGAAGGATAAAGTTTCTGGTCAAGAGAAGACATTAGAATCACTGAACTTTCAGTGAATATTGCAAAGATAAGAACTTTGAAATTATTACGTAACAGTAGCAAAAATGGTGGCTCTCTAAATGTCCTGTTACTGTAAGAAGTCTTTATTATTCCATCAATGGACATGGAATGGATAAAACGTGATTTCATGGCCTAGGTGAATATTTGTGTACACGCCACCATTTTTGGAATAGTATGTTGTGTAACGGATTGTTAAGCAGACCTCGAGCGATCTTTTGATGAACTGAGAACCACTAGCTATAATTTGGTCCAGTTTGTCTCAGATTATCTCGCTTCGTCAAATTAACCAAAAGCACAATTGGAAATTTATTTAAACCTGGCTGCGGAAAGCTGGATCTAAAATTGTCAGTTTATTTCAAAGCACTGATCGCTCATTTTTGATTTTGCTTTACAATTTGTTTCGCAGTTGTATTTCAGTTGATGTCGCACAAAGTTGAGATTTGTTAAGGTGGCACTTAAAGTGAAGACCGAGTGAAATCTAAAATTAAAATATATTAATAAGTTGGATCAATTTCAATCGTCAAAGATCACATTGCTGAACGCCATCGACTAACAATACGACTGTATCAATAACCAGTTCGCCACTCTGTGTTAGTCTTGTATTGCATCAACAATCTTCAGCGACTGACGTTAAAAGCTAGTTTACCAACTTAGATTAGACTCTCCTCAACCGATGACAACAACTACTGGCACCTTTAAAAGAAAGTAAACATGGGCACAGACAGAACAAACAAAACAAACTAACCTGACCGACCCTACCCACTGATCAAAACTGACTTATCAACCGTCGAACGCTGTTGAGTCTGACAGCCACTTAATTGCAGTACTGATTAATCAGTTTTACGAACGAAAATTGCAATTTTCGACTCGCACAGAACAGTCCTTTTTTTAGGACTACTCTCACTGGACGATCGGAAAACACGAATGGCTCCAAAACACATTGATCCAACTGAAAATTCAATCTCGGCATGACCTGAATTAAAGTTATTTAACAAGTTTTGTTCAGAAAAGAAAACATTTGTTTTCCATGCATGGAGCAAAAAAAATCACCGAGTGCCATCTTAGATTTTTTTATATGCAACTTTGTGTCATCATCTGAGTTCCGTTTTATTTTGATAGTGTTGTGGTTTAAAACTGTAATGCCTGGTCACGAGCTTTTTCGAAAATTGATTTAGTTGAGATTTGCCTAGATATAAACCAGTTTAAATCGACTCCTTTGTCAAAGAAATAAAGATTTTCATGTTTCAAATCAATAGTCCATACGATAGAAATGAACGTATTTACTTGTTTTGCAAATCGCCGAAAAATCATTCACAGATTAAGCGAAAATCAATCTGAATGTACGAGCAAACTTTTACCAGTGCATATGAAATACGACTATTGACAAACAAGCATACTTGTCTCGTACGAACAGAAAAAATAAGAAGCTAAATCATTTTCTACTCGTGCAATGATTTGGAATTTTGTTCAGCCTCGATAATTTTTCTCAACAAACGTGCGAATCGGGAATGCAAATTGCATTGTTTTCTAAATCATATCAGCTATACGATGTTTTCTTGTTGAATTTTTTCGAATATTGATGATGATGAATATATTTTCTTGTTATGAATTCAAAAGTTGAGAAAAAAAAACACATTGATTTTACGAAAACGAACGGCGAACCAAAGAGGCAAAGTAGTTGGGTACAAATTAAAGTTTATGGATGAAAATGAGTGTATTGTATCGTCGCTCAGAAAAATTAGTTCTTTTTTATATATAGACTGCAACCGTTCTCTTTTAACTGGTAAAACAGTAAATGGTCTGAACCGGGGAGGGGAGGGGAGGGTAACATGTGATAGTGTAGTCGCCCGCGGGCAACGAGAAAGGTGATGTAAACAGTTACATTGCTGAACATCATCGACTTACAAACCACACTGTTGACTGGGACCCTGCACAACGCCTAACCTACTTTCATAGTTTGACTCGGAAAAGCTGGTTTATTAACTTAGAACAGACTCCCCTCAACAGGTGTCAGCTACTTCACAACATTAACTTTACAAACGAAGAGAACGACCAACTTTCCGACGGGTCGAAACTGACCTATCACGACCGACTCCTGCCACTTGAGTCTTGTAGCCAATACTGACCAATCAGTTTCTACGAACCAGACTAAGAACAACTATTCACTTGACTCTGATGATGACTTCCGCACAGGTTGTCGAAACGTCAGTCACCACTACCGACAACAGTCCTTCTTAGGACTACACTATCCCATGGTTTTTATATAAAGTTGTTTTATTAAAAATAGTTTTCTGGCTAATCCACAAAACAAACATTGGTTGTTTTAAAGACCAGGCATTTGGTTTTAAAATATAGCGTAGTTAATTTATTTTAAGTGGAAGTAAGATCTTTTCTGTAGTCAGTCGGTGTAACACAGGAGTACAGCAAAAAAGTTGACAAAAATGTGAATTTTTCATCTTAAAGTTCAGTTTTTAATTGCAATAAAAGAAAAATTGAACAAATCTCGCTGAAGGAAATTGCTGTAAGTACCTTGGAGCCAAAAATCAAATTAAAAAGGTTCGCTCGACTTGCCTCTCGAATTTGGTTTATTAGACATGGAGCCTACATAGCTAAAATAAAATTGAAATAGATTACTCTAACAATTGATAGACTTGCTACTATGGTACATCAAAAGTCTGATTGTAAAATGTCTTCGCTCACGTGGCGAAATTAAATTCAGAGTATGATCCAATAAGTAAGTTTTTTCTTTCATTTGAATTTTAAAAAACAATTTTGAATTGATAAATTCAGTGTAGTCTTGTTTCGGTGCTTATACAACCTATATCCTGTGTTACAATCGTAAACTGACGAAGTTAAAGATCATTTGTTCCGAAAAAGCATCATGGCAAGCTGTACACTAGAGAAAAAGCAAACGTAACTTTACAAATTGATGACCATTTGGCGATAAATTTTATATTACTAATTGGACTCTATAGTTTGCCATGATGCTGTTTCGTCCACAAATTCCACTCATCATCTCGTGCAAAGAATTGAAGATTTCAAAAAGAAAGAAACAAATTGGCTAAGAGATGGACAAAGTCGAATCAAAATTTCATTTAAAAGTAACGGAACTTAGCATTTTCGTTTGCTCCTCGATTTTTTACACGAGATGCTACTTGATTATATTTTGGCGGGAAATTTCGGAGGGAGCCTTTTTGAATTTTTTGCGGAAAAGGAAGCTAGGGGAAACTCTGTGCAAATTGGTCCAAATTTTCCCGCCAAAAGTCTTAGTATATACACGAAAAGTTTTCCCCTGACACTTTTGTAATAATTTAATTGAAAATTACTTAATTGACTATCAACTTGTAGTTCATTGAGTGAATATTGAAGACAATAAAAGATGAGACAAGACTAGTCACTTAACTTTATTGACTTGTTATCAAATAGCAATACAAGTAGACGACAAGGAAATAAATACCAATTTTAAACCATTTTTACAAAAAAAAAAAATCCGGCGCATGCGTATTTTTTTCTAAGTCTTTTGGCGGGAAAATTCGCCACATTTGAACAGATGTTACTTACATTTTAAAAGTTTTTTTGGCGGGAAAATTTTAACTTTTTAAGCAGCCCTTAGCACAAATTGAACCGACAAAATTCACGTAAAAAATGTAACTTTCCAGAACTTGATTTTGCGAGTGAAACCTGGCTCTGACTCGACATATTGTTGCGAGAAATGTGGTACATCTGTTTTGTACCTCTGAATCGTGATTGAAACATCAGTCTGCAAGAAAACAAAAATAAACCATTAATCAACAAATGCAATCAGTATATTTTAAAATTTGGTTCCTCTCAAAGAAAAACGTATTTTGAAATGTTAAGCAAGTATAAATTCGTATCCAAATTTCTATTTATTGTATGACTTTACGGGTGAACGTGAACGTGAACGTAACCTGGATTTAACGATAAATTCAAAATGACGGTAATAAATTCGAAGAGATTGTTGCTGCCATTGCCCTCAAATTGACTTTAAGCTGAGTTTCATTTTCAACTTTTCGCCTACCTGTGTTCAGTGATTAAACTTCTTCACTTTCGGCCGACAGTTTTTAATTTCAGTTCAATAATCTGAATGTTTACCAAAAATTCCTCTGAGATCATGATGGAATTCATCTCTAATAACTGCTTGTTTGTATTACATTTCAAATAATTTTTCGGGTTCTTTAAAGCGATTAACTATTATGATATTGATCAAATTTTCGACGAGAAAGCAAACAATTCCCTTAAGATCTGCTTGTTTACATTATATTTCAAATCATTTCCCGGGTTCTTTTTAATCTTTGAAGTATTGAACTATTAAACTATTGAACTATAGAACCATTGAACAAATTTTCGACGAGAGAGCAAAATAAGAAATAGCGTGAAAATATTTCTGAGAAGCTACTGTTCGCATCTAATCATAAAGAGAACCATCGAACTATATGTTGTGGTGCGTGAAAATTCGTTTGTATTTGAATAACGATCACGTAAAAAAATACCTTTACAGACCTCGAATTTGCGAGTGAAACCTAGTTCTGACTCGACATATTGTTAACTTGAGAAATGCGCTACACCTGCATTTGCTACGACAAGCGTTTTTTAAGGACAAAAAACTGCAAATTATTTGTGAGTAGTTGAAGTATTCGTTATGGTTATGAGACTGTAATTTGGATTAAGGTGGCAGTTTCTGTGTTTTGGTGTCTCTTACAGTTTCTGTGTTTTGGTGAAATGGTAAAACCAGCGAACCAAATCATGTCGTGATCAACATTCTTCTCGATCCGTACAGTCTTTTTACACAAAGACTATACATGTGCTTTCTCAGGGAAAAATAGGCTAATTCTACTGACGTATCTATACAAGCAACAATATTGGAAAGCACCAAACAGATTTCCTTGCGATTTAAGATACCTTCAGAAACCAATTGGTGAAGAAAATAATCGGTAGTTGTTATGATGCAAATGAGTTTCACCTTTCCCTCGTCCAGAAAGGTTGGCTATACTTTTTGTGTTCCCTATTGAAAATTAAAAAGCTGTGAGATTTAATGGCAAATTAACTCTGCGAACAAATGGAGAAATATCGCTATTGAAGCAAACTGTTTCAATTTGGTCTTAGGCTCAAGAGCTCAAGCATCTCTAAGATGTTATCAGTCACCTAAGAAAGTTCAATATCAACTGATGATAAACCCTAGATGGAATTTTAAAGACAAATATTAATTTGGAGCATGTTTCAATTTAGTTTTAGCCCCAAGGGCTCAAACAGTTGTGATAAGACTCTCTAACGTTTCTTGAATCACGTAAAAAAGCTATACACCAAAAAGAAAAAAGAAAAAGGGAAATTATATCACTGTCGGAGCATGCTATTTTTCCTATTTTTTTATTTTGCCTCAAGAAAATAAGACATTCAACAGTTGGGCTTCAAAGTATTTATAGAATGACGAAAAATTTATTTCAAATTTGTGAAAAATTACAAGAACACTAACGATATTTAAGCCGGATTGAAATGAAATTGAAGAGATTAGCTACAGAATTATGAAATGTTCCAGCTTCCCAAATTGTGTTTGGCCTCAAGAGTAGAGACGTTTCGGCTTTACGTTTACAGAATGAGTAAAGAGATAAACCCCTACACTTTTAAGAACATCTAACAGAAAACATCGTGGTATAATATCGTAGTTATCACTGACGGGACAACTTGTCAGAAAATGTACCAAATTAACATCTGTTAAAAGATTTCAAAACCTGTATAAACTGAAACATTCCCCTTAATTTTGTTTTGCTACTTTAACTTAAGCAAAGGTTAGCTTGCAAACTATAACTTTCTGAAAAAAGTTTTAAAATTTTCTGATCGTAGCCGAGGGGAAAATACATTATTTTCGGAAGTTATGCAATTGGAAATCCTTGAAGGAAGCCAGAATCTTGAAATCGTTTGAAAGTCAGTAGTAATTGAAAGCAATTTTTGACGAGTTAGACTTAAGGTGTCAGAAGAGTCTCTTGGCAGATACGAAGCGCATTTAAGTACGACGATCCTTATGCGTGGCTTGCTGGAATGCTATACCTAGTAAAATTTTTACCCTTTGCAAGATAGTAGTGAGACAACACTGATAAATAGTTTATATTCTCTTGATAGTAGTCAATAAAAGTGGGACCATCGAGATCCATCTGATTATTATTTTCTGATATTGAAACTAAAAGGATAATTTGACAGAGGTAAACGTTGCTATAGTAGCTTGATAGGTCAGATGGATGGTCATTGGATGCAAAATAGCGGATAGTGATTTCTTTTAAGCCAGTGTTTCACAAAAACAGACAAAAAGTGTTCATCTTGGTGTTCATTCATTAAAAGAGCAGTGCTGTGAACAGCTGAAAGCCACTTTAATCAGAGACAGGTCCATGAAATCAGACAGAAAAAAAATAGAACTATTAATTTGTTTGCAGTTTTTCTTCATTACTGACCAAGGTCATTTTTTCTTGAAAATATTCGCTAAATCCAGGTTAGATCGTTTAATACAGACGACCAGGCTCAAATAACTAATACGTTACAAAAATCCAAATGACTAACCGCGTTAAAAGTTGTCCTACAAGTCTTTCCTCTATTGCACTTCTGGAATTCGATGTTTCCACATTTCCTTCTTGCAACTGTCCTAGGGGAAAAAAAAACGTTAACTTTTGTTACAAAACATATTTGGAGACTAAAACAGCCCTAGTATAACTAATTATAACTGGGGCAGAGGATTGGTCAAAACAAAACTCAGATTGAAGGAAAACATATTTCTTTGATATATAAGTAGTAGTGTTTTACCACCACAATCCTCATATGTGATGTAGAATTAAAGTAGAAAGCCACTTTTCTGTGAGGAAAAAAATATCTTATAATAGTGGAAGTCTAAAGCGATGAGGTGCCGTTATATTAAGCATCATAAAGACTAGATTAAGAAAACCGATTCTAAATAAAGACCTGTGGCTGCATAAGAGGTCGCCTCGTTCCTTTGTCGGAGCCTACCCCGTTTTCTTTAGCATGAAGTGTCAAGGAGTATAAAAACCCTTGATATGCCGATGCATATCAGGTTGCCCGAAAGTCTTATGTCAGGTTTCTCTGACAATACAAATAGCAGCAAGAAATGCCATCTGTGGCAGGATTCTGCTTGTGTAGGATGGAATCAATTCTTTGATATCCAGAAAAGAGGACTCTACATATGTAAAACAGTTAGACGATTACTTTCTACTTTGGATACAATGTATAGATGAAGTTCATATATTTTGAACTGCGGTATTAGATACTTTCTACTTTCTTTGGCGGTGTCGAGGATTGATAACAAACGCGTCTAAAACGATCTTAATGCCGCCAGAGTATTCATATTTTGTGCACCTTCGCGGTCACGTGACATGCCATAAACCATCACAAAGAGTTCCATCGTTTGAAGTTCGCCGGCTTTCATAACCAGTTCCCTCTATTAACTCTGATGCCACAACATAATAAGTATAAAAACTATGCATAGCATGATAAATCAATACAGAAATGAAAAGGGCAGTAAGGAAATAAGCGATAATAAACGATTTTCTCAGCGTTTCCATGAAGACATGATCAAGAACTGTCATGGCAACTGCTACCGAGGATTTGTCTTATACTGTAATACGTGATCTTGCTGTCCCTTCTTACATTCGAGTTTGTACATTTATTTTATTCGGGCAACAACGTAAAACACGAACACTGCATTTGCATCTAAAATATGTCTGTACATAGCTTATTTACCTGAAGAAAGGTCTTGACAAAGTTGAAGTCATGAATCCTCGACGTCGAATCTTGACCATTAATTTAGCAGAAGCACTCGCCGACCTTGACAGAACTTGCAATATCCAAGGTAATGAGGTCAAAATGATGTGTTTCTTGAATCCATAGAAGCTGGAAAGACGCAGAAATTTCTTGTAGTTTGTAAGCTCTCTCCACGTGTAAGACCAAGCGCAACTATGAATATTAATTTTTAAAAACTATTTGTAATTCAAATGAGTTTTCACACTTAAAAGGCGGGTTCAAAATAATCGACACCGAGCTCTCCGGTCAGTCTTGTTCCATTAAAAAACTATGTGGGATGTCAAGCTGAGGGCTGATTTTGAACTTAGTGTGATTATAGAAATGTTAACTGGAACCCAAACGATTTTGAAATTAAAAATATTTCGCTTAAAGAGCCTCAATTATTTCACTACCCGTCTTTCGTTACTATTTGCATTTCTTGTCACCAAGTCTCTTTAAGAAATAGTCTCCAATACGTGATAAGGCTAGTACTGAATTCAAAACTATATCCTTGCAATAAGATTCCAGCTCGTAATAGACTGAGTTATCCACGTTGGGTGGTCTTACTTTAATAAATATTTAAGGGCAACGATCTTTTTTCGATAAAACATTTTCCAGTTGTTAACATACTGATTTTCTTCCATTCCAGCACGAGCTGGTATTTTTGCGGCCTGAAAGAGAAAACCTAAAGAAACTAACTTACCTTAAAGATGTTATGAACGCTTTAGTTGAGTTCGTCTGGGCTGTCTGCTATGTTTCCTTTGAAAAAAAATAGTGTGACGGGACATTAAACCGATTTCCTAAAAAGATTTCCTTGGCTAGTGAATGGATACGTGCTATTGCTATAATAAATTTATTACTTACGTTCAAAACGCCCACATGTAAATGTACCTGTTTAATGTTAGAGTAATGGGTGAAATTTCACTGGTTGAAATGGCATAAGTACAGGCGCTGAAGGCTAAAATCAGTGCACATGCTCAATAACTGTTCAAGGGTGAATCTGTAAGAGAGGACCCACTCAGAGGAAAGAAATGCCCTTTTCTTGTAGGTAATTTGGTAATATCAACTAAGTTGAAATTGTAAATTGGCCAACGTAAAGAGTTAAAAAGCTGACGTTTTGAGCGTTAGCCCTTCGCCATTCGCTCTGACTAAGGGCTAACGCTCGAAACGTCAGCTTTTTAACTTTTTACGGTGGCCAATTTACAATTTCAACTTAGTTGATATTACCAAATTACCTTCGGTTACCCCCACCGACGCAGCACCACAGTTTTTTTTTAGAAACTTATCACCTTTATTCATTTCCCTTTTCTTCTACACGAGTCCCGCAACCCATCCTATTTTGCCTAATTACATTGAGTCCTCCTCTCTGTGCTGTGCGACTTTGAAGAACTGAAGCATAACGTCGGAAAAACCTTGAATGGAAATACCATTCGAGCAACGGCTGATGGACAGAAGTTTATGTCGTCGTGACCACGCCACGCGTAATATTAATATTTGCAGTCACTGGCTTTCCAAGACTGTGTGCCAGTGAGAGTATACTAGCATTCACCCACTCCTTTCAATGCATACAACCTTTATATTCCAAGAGGTACGTCAAAATTATGCTTATTGAAGACCTTTTATTCTCAGTCATTCACGAACGAAAGTAAACTCTACTTTTATACTCCTCCACATTATAAAAAAGAAAAACACGAGGTGTTCCGCTGAAAAGACTTCACACTTTCGGTTCAAATCCGCTGCCCTACCCAGCCAAATTCAAATTTCTCATCCTGGGAGGGCCGTTTATGTCAAATTCCTTGCCCCGATTACGGAAGACAGCGCGACAAAATCTAGGAACAGGTCTGAGCCCGACTTACGGTGCCTCTGAATATACTATACACATTTTTCAAACTTTGAAAAAATATGAACCGTAGTACGTTGATAGCAGTTCAGTAATAAAAGAGGAGAGCGACTGAACTTCTCTCAGGGTATCCGGACAACTCGCCCCTTGGACAATTAGCCCCAGACAACTCGTCCCCGATCTTCAGAAAACTAGCCCCCAATATGAAAACACCTATGTTACGTTGGAAAAATATATTTTTATGCTCATAAAGTAATAATTTCTTGAAAGAAGAAAGTTTGTTTTTTTAAAGTACTTTACAGACCGAGACTTACGTTTGTGACGATCGATTGCCCGATCGCGTAAATACATGAAACGTGACCATTTTGTAATCCAGCCATAATATTTGAAGTTACTGAAATGCGACAGATCGGTTTGTTTTTTTTGTTGTTGTTTTGAAGCATTCTGTACTTTAAAAAACAAACTTTCCTTTTCTTTCACGAAATTATTACTTTATGAGCATAAAAATATACTTGTCTAACGTAACATAAGTGTTTCCCTATTGGGGGCCAGTTGTCTGAAGATCGGGGGCCAGTTGTCTGAGGGTAATTGTCCAGGGGGCGAGTTGTCTGACATTCTCTCTCAGTGCTACAGGCTCATAAGGAAAGAATCATGGGTTTTTCAGAGTTTTTTTTCGCGCTGCGCGCTCGTTCAATTTTGAAATCACGCGTATGACTTCAGCCCAAATTGCACTGCACTCAGTGCAATTACCATTATTAATTGAACTTGGGGATAAGAGAAGGTTAAGTTCATTCAAGAGTAGACAACAATCTTTGTGGTGAGTAAGGTAAAAATGGTTAAAAGTGAATGAGAGTGTTTCATGAAACTGTTCAATTTTTTTTAATATGTTCACTTTGAACCCCATTACGGCGCGTACACATCATGATAATTTACGAGATTAGAACGAACAATTCATCTTCTAGTTATAAAAAATTAAACAAAGTGTTCTTGTTTCTTTAAATATATGGTTTTGAATGTGGTTGGTTGTGACGTGTTTGGTAACATCCGGTCATAAAGATAGAAAATACCAAGTAGTCAGACAAATAAACAAACAACGACAAAAGAAACGTGGCAAATCTAGATTCCTTCACTTACGGAATTTTAGATCGTTGAAGAATATTTCTATACTAAACAAGAAAATCCTGATGGTATTAGGACCGTTGTCATGACAAACAGCAGCTGTCTGGTGTAACAAAAATAAACTTGCTACTCTGAATACTTGTCATGAATCAGGATTGTCACACTAGGGTGTGAACATTTTAAAGGATCGTTCAAGGCGCTCCATTGATGTTAACATGAGTCGGTTTTTCTACTGTGCACTTCAACGAGTCCAGTCCAGTTACCTTGTCTCTCTTGAATGACTTCTGAGGATAAAGGAGGACAAACGAAAGTTTGGCATTGTCTGAGCAATCAGATTAAATAGTAAGGAGTGTAAACTGCAGGAGTGTAAACAAAAACTACTCAACAAAGTGATACATAGCTGGTGACGGATTGATCTTTATAGGTTGCTATAAAAGGAATCTGAAAAACCTAATCTTTGATTTCAGGTTTACTTTGATAAATAACAAATTGGTAACAGCAGAAAAAGTAAATGAACATCATGGATACCACAATAAATTAAAAAAACTGAAAAACTCAAGTGTGATCGTCTTGGTGGGGAAGTTATGATTATGTTAATGACTTCTGCTCAGGTTGTAGACATGCCAGTCTCTATCACCGACAACAGTCCTTTTCAGAACTAACCTCACTCTGGTAGTTAGACGACACAAAAACTAATTATTATCATAGATATTATTACTATTATCATTATTATTACAATAATCATTATCATTACTTAATTCTAGCAGATGGGAGGTGCATCGCAAGCCTTTCCTTTTGAAGAGAAAAGGTTGTTGAAGGGTAATGACCTAGAAAATTTGTTTCACAATGAAGAGCTTCTAAAGTTGGGGTTCACTTCCTTTATTCTCACGGCTTAAAAGTTTGATTCAGCAGTGAACCTGTAAGGAAAAATTGGGAACTATTCAGGAGTTAAAGAATTATAAATTAAGGTTTCCTTGAAGTTAAATCAAAACATTGTTGTAACATACATTTGAGCCAGCCTCTTTCATTCTCTGAAACAGCTCATCATCAGAGTCCATTAACCCAAAAATAAACAAAACAGCAATGTGGGAGGACTGAACTTAAGCTTATTGGTTTGTAAGTTGAAGGACATTTTGATTGAATATTCAGTAGTGGTAAATTTTAAAATTGACTAAAAATTATACCCTCATAATTTATAACAACAGCATTAGGTAATTCCTCAGTCATATACTTCAATTCAGTTTTAAGTCTTAATCGTACAAAATAAAATACAATGTATGCAAAATTTAATTATTTGAAATATGGGAATGATTTGCTATTCAATCTTAAGGTGGCTCGTACCGGTTTTCATCTTTTTGATGGTTTGTAACTTTGAAAGAATACAACAGAAAGGCTGACCAAGGCCAGTTGAACACTTTTACGGGGTTGAATTACATAATCATTGGTTATCAAAAAATAAGTGTCATTTCGTCACTAGCAGTTTCCATGGCAACGCTTTCATAGGCTTATTCAGACGCATTTTTTAGCTTGTGGCTTAAATAATTCGAAAACTAACCCGGTGACCCCCTGATTTTTTTCAGTGATTGCTTTTGGCACTTGAAAAGGAAAATGCACAAAGATTTTTAAAAAATTCTACGGAGCGGAATTTCAGAAAATCTACAAAAAGGACAATTTTCACACATCACAAATTTCCTTTCATAGAATTTTCTGTTTTTTTTTCTGATTCCTTTCGACGTTATTATCAGATTGGAACAATAAAAAGAAGGGGTCACCGGACTTGTTTTCATGCAATAGCTTTCGTGAGTTTAGCAATTTCCACGCGCGTTTTAAAAATCTGGATTCTATAAGATCGACATTTGCTCATGATCTGTTTTAGCTACCGCTGACAATTGCGTGTGCTCGCGCGAGCACCTACGATCTGATGTTTACAGACGTTTACTGCTAAGAAAATCATTAAACAGCCGTCAAAGACAGCCTCCCGAGCTCATCTTAAAAATCCTACACATGACTTCTGGCTATATCATATTATTTTCCTTTAAGTTTCAAAGTCGTTTTCCACTTCAGGTAGATTATCTTTCACTTGAGTTCTTCTTTTTTCGCCGTCGCAAGATTTCATATCGGTTGAATATTTCTTTTAAATGTGAAGTGAAGCAACCTTTACTTCTCCGAAAATCGTCTTCTTTATCTTATTTTCTATCTCCTGCATTCATAGTGGCCGCTCAACACATCAAATACAAGCTCTTAGGTAAACTTCTCACAAAAGTAGAAAAAATTCCACGCGCCGCCATCTTTGTTTTGAATTTTCATATTTTGATCTCGCGCTTCTTTCGCACGTTTCTCTCGCGCGCGTCACGCAAGAGTGACCTGTTCCCCGCGCGAGGAAACTGGTACGAGCCACCTTAAATGATCTGCATTGAGACACTTTGTGACTGAAATATCAATATTAGTCCCCCAAGTCATTTAGTTTGACCCTCTCTCCTCCCGGTCAGCATTACACCGCTGCCTTCACTGTGATTCCAGCTATGACATGAAATGGGGAAGGAGAGCATAAGTTGAGGTGTAATAAATCTTAAGCCTTAGACATTGCATTCAAAGTGGCCAGAGGTAGATGAAAATAGTATGATGATTGATGTTGAATAAAATGTAACCACTCAAGCAAGTTAACAAACTGACATCAATTTTCCATTGTCTATAACCTTATTGATCATAGAAATGATGTTCAAAATCAAAGAGAAACCACAAGGCACAGCCAAGTGGTTTCATTGCAAACTTTTTGAACAAGTTATGTTCAAAGTTAGAAACAAGCTGACTCATTATTGCAACACAGGGGAAACAGAAACTATCAGGTAATCATACACACGTCTGTGTGTTGCGTGACATGTTTTCCTGTTACGGAAGGGGGCATTGGGGTTTATTAGAAACCGCAAAATCGTAAAACTGTCAACCGTATGCAAAACTGTCTAAACTGATAAATTTGCATGTCTCAGTTGTCAAATTCCTCATTTATCTGATACTATGGTTACAAGTGGAGCTACAGGTTTCACAGCTATTTGAGATAAGCAGAGGCATATAATAACTGCTGCTAGGATCAAAGAGAAACCGGAAACCCAAAATGAAAAACCGAAAAAGCACATCAGATACCAAATCTGAGTACCCGTCAAAATTTTTGATGAAAACTGAAAATCAAATGCTGAAAACGGAAAATCTGCATAACACAATAAACAACAAAACCGCAAAACCGACATTTTTTGGCACAAAAACGAAAAAACCAATCTAAAAAAATAGCCTAAACCACAAAGCCGCAAACCCCAATGCCCCCCTCTGTTATGCATTTGCACATTTGGATTTGAAAATGAAATTTACTGATCTCTAAATATAAAGTTTGCTCTTAAAATAAATCATCATTCTACAGCCGCAATAAATACAGTTTTTTCCTCTCATTTCTGAGATGACTTGAGGAAGTACTTTGTTGAATAGTTACTTAATTTCCAGACTCACAACAGGGTTTCCACTAATAAAATGATCATCTCTGGAGAAACATGAGTGCCAAAATACAAATGAAACATCACAGAAATGAAAGAAAACAATTTTTTAATAATTTTTTAATTATAGACTAGTGAGCTGCACTTCTGCAAACAGTAGTTGTAAAACTTCTTGTATTTTCCTACGCGTCTCTTCTAACTGACGTAGACTTCTTCAGGGAGTTTTACAAGTGTGACTAAACGCCTGTATTTATAAGCCAGAGTTACAGGGGCTGATGACTGTAAAGGATCGGCCGGACTTACGAACAGGAACAGGCGAACCCGTGAAAAATTTGTGAAAAATTTTAACACGTGTAAGGCAAGGTGAGAAAAATATTTTGGGGGCCACTGTTTTAGCTAAAACCGTGGCCCCCAAAATAAAGAAATAAGCCAGATGGCATGCACTCACCCCTGCCTGCTCTTATGGACAGACTCTTTCACCAGTTCAAGCAAGAAAAATTAAAACCAAAATTTTGCAAAAGTTCTCCTGCAATCCTGAACAGAATATGTGGACTTGTTACAGCACATATAGGGAATATTTGGATAAAAGAAGGTTAAGATCTGTGACAACAACTTTTGCCTACCAAGAATGGAGTCCCTGGCTGCATGGTTCTTGAATGGTGACTTAAGTATCTTGTTTCATGAATCTTTGTTCATAAATGGCTGACTGTGAATGTAATGTAATTAATGGAATTATCTTTGTAATAATTTGACTGTAATAATTTATATCTGTGTAACCAAAAATTGCAGAACCACCCAATGCCCAACTGTAAACCTTTTTCTCTATTCAAAGTATGTCTGTGGTAAATCAAGTAATTTTTAGATTAAATGGAGAAAAAAATTAACCAGGGATTTGTTTGGTTTTGCTTTCAGTTTACTATGAAATTGGTGGAGAAAATTGGCCAAATCAACATTCCTTAACACAGAAGCAATGTGTAAATATAAAATTTTAAGCTACTTACTGCTACCGCGTTGTTTTAATTTCCCTTGGTTACCACTGATTGAGTCTTCACAAGCAAGCAAATTAATCAAGCTTTTGCTCATTTCTACAGGTTGTTCTTTCATTAATTTGACTGAATCTTGGTTCCTTAAAATAGTTTCAAACTTCCTTAAAATTGTTGAAATAAGGCAACTGATACGCAGCTAACTTGAAATCAAGTTTAAAAAAATGCTGTAGTTGAGAAAAGACATTTCTCCCTCATTTGGTGACTGAACTCACCAATAACCTCTGATAATCTGGCTTTGGAACAAGTGCACTGTGCATGCAAGTCAACATTGCAATCCTCAACTTAATTTAGCTCTGTTTAGTGGTTTCCCTGATGTAAATAAAAATCGTGAATGAAACTCTACCAAACCTAAACATATCTTATCTGCAGCCTATAATCTAAACTACAGCCAAATTAAAGTGAATTTACCCCAGCTTACATGCACAGTACATTTTGTGTACAATTGTGTTTAGGTAATCACAATCCATGTTTTCTGTTTAGAAATAAAAACAAGAAATGCCAACATTAAATTTCATAACCTTTTGTTGATAAAAATTATGGGCAAAATTAAGAGTATTTCTTGGGTATATTCTTAGGCATATTACCAATTAGTAACCTGTTGGTGGCCTGTTGGTGGCCTGTTGGTTATCTATCTGCTGACAGTCATCCAACAGGGTTTCTCAGGGAGTAGTGCTCCTCACAATTGCATTTTATTTACTGAAGAGCACTTTATTTGGAAGGCAATTGCTAGCTGTTGAGAAATTTACTTTTTTTTCCCAACAAGTTTTCATTGTGATGCTGGCCTTGTCCCTGTTACTACCGTGACTGTAGCTCACAATATCAGTGACAACATTTACAGAACAAGGGAGGTGGGAAATGAGTATTCTTGTAAAGTTAGCTTATAACCCTTTAACTCCAAGTAGTGATTAACACGTAACTTCTCCCTATAATATCCATACATTATCCACCAAACAGGTAATGAGAATACTCAAACTTATCTGGTTAAGTTATCTTGATCTTAACACTGAATTCTCAAAACTAATTTACAAGAAAATGAGTAGCAGCTAAATGGGAGATTTAGCAATCAGATCTGAGTTAAAAGGTCAAATCTCATAGGTTTCTTGAAAGGTTTATAAGTGGAAGGAGACATGAATTTGTCTAAAAAAAATCTTCTCTACAATCAAAACAATTTGAAATAACTCATGAATTTCAGTATGTTATAAGAAGCACTATATAACCAATTATAACCCACCCATTAATTTTGGCGCGGTTTTATTGGTTACTTTATGTCACGTGGTGCAAAATCACAGGACAGTTCATCATCATCATCATCATCATCATAGTTTATTTAATAAAGCAGGTTGAGGGATAGGCAAGACATTACGTCCTGATGTGGACCTGCATCAACTAAACTATCAATTAATAAATACCTAATTAGTGAATAGACCGAAAATGGTATGTAAATAATGACAATTAAAGGAAATAAATATTAATAACAATACGGAGTAAATGTTAAAAGTATTTAAAGTCAACAGATTTGTAGGAAACGCTGCAGGAAGCTTTAGCAAAACTGATAGATTTCAGAATTCTCTTATTTTCCCTGAGTTTTCTCTTGAAGGAAGTTAAGTTTGAACTGTTCTTTATGTCTTCGGGAAGGAGGTTCCAGGATAGTGCAGCTCTGTGCTTAAACGAAGATCTTCCCATTTCTGTTCTTGGTCTATGAACCTTAACTTTTAGGGATTTTCTTAAGTCGTAAGGAGTCTCGGATTTCACTATTAAGTCATTTAGAGGCTCGATGCTATTTCCATGATAGATATTGTACATAATAACTAAAAGTCTCCTGATGTAAAATGAAACAATAGAGTTCCAGTGTGGAGCGTTCATGATGTCATCACTGTGGATGCTATGGGGTAGGTTGTAAATAATTCTAGTAGCTCTTAAATGAATTCGATCAATATCATCCGTCAAGGTTGAAGAACAAGACCCCCAGACTACAATGCCATACAAAACGCTCGGGATAATAGTTTTATAATAAATGTTTTCTAAGGTTGGTATCGGTAAAAACTTTATCCGATTCAGTACTGCAACTTTGTTGCTGAATGACTTACAAACGTTCTTTATGTGCTCCTGCCATGATAGCTTGCTGTCAATTGTCACCCCAAGACATTTAGATGATGTTTTGTACTCAATAAAGCTATTACCAAAGGCCAAGCGTGGGAGGGGGCCAATAAAGTTCTGGCTAGAAATTATCAGGGCTTCAGATTTCAATTCGTTGGCGATTAATCTGTTTGATTGACACCAGGTGTACAGCTGGTCTAGTACAGACTGGAGTGTTAAGATGATATCGTCGATGTTGTTTCCAATTGTAAAAATAGTGGTATCATCGGCAAACATAAATAATTCACCACTAGTTATTGATTCTGGAAGATCGTTTACAAATATTGAAAATAATTTTGGCCCTAGTATTGAGCCTTGGGGAACTCCATGTGTGATGGTTTTGTGCTCGGACTGATATCCTGATATTTGGACAAATTGTTTACGTGCAGACATGTAATCGGTAAGCCACGAATGCAAATCGCCAGATATCCCAATTGCCTTTAGCTTCTCTAGAAGGATGGTATGGTTCACTGTGTCGAATGCTTTTCGAAAGTCAATAAAAAGCACGCCCACTTTTAGGCCCTTGTCCAGCAAGGGCTTGTCAAGCAATAAACCCCGTCCGCGTCGATATTTGTCCTCCGATTTTTTCCGTGAAAAAGAAACACAGTCAACGCAAGAGTTTCAACTTTTCTGTTCTCCTATTTACATGGAAGGAAACCAAACTCGTTTTTTTTTGCTTGCTTGCTTACATCAATCACGCGCATTCGCCATCAGATCACCAAATATTCATTTTTCGGACAATCTCTCAGCCGCGTACATTATCAGCCGACATACCAGCTGCCCGAAGGGGTTTATCTACTAAGCGCTCACTGTAAAACGAAGACTGCGGACTGCAGACCAGGGGTAAAATGCGGACTGAGGGTAAAATGCAGACTGCAGACTGCAGACCAGGGGTAAAATGCAGACTGAGGTTAAAATATTAATAATAAAAAAACGAGTCTTAAGGATGAAATAAAGAGTGTTCGTACCCGTAAAATAATGTCACATCAGGACTCACGAAACACACAGAGGCCGCTTCACGCAGTATAAAAGTCACGTCGTCCCCAAGTCACATGGCACTATAAAATGTCGGAAAACGAGGACGACGATCTCATGGTAATTTTCGATAATTTGCGTTAATGTCTTTCACAAACTATGCTCGATACCTACAAGTTTACCTTGCCTTGTTGTTGTGCTGTCGTGCTTTGCTTGCCTTGTCTTCCAAACAATTCCAAGGCTATATGAAGAATTTGGACGCTGAAAGAGTACTCGGTCCCAGACCTATTCGCGAAACCACAATTCAAAATGGCCGACATGTAAACAAAGGTAAGATGCACAGCATTACGATCAGTTTGGGCGCTTTTGGGAAACTTGGTTCAACAAAATGGGGAGTTCAAGAACTCGAGATTGATAATATGTTTGACTAAGGCGAATAAACGCCTTTTGGTTTGAGTTTTCGGGATTTTGAAAACAAATTACGGGTAACAACAACAACAACAACAGCATTTATTTAAACACGATAAAAAATTCAGCAAAAGCTGATGTGGTCGTGTACGAACAATAAAACTAAATTCCTAACTAAATCAAATTCCTAACTAATTATAAGAAGACTAATGTAAGATTTCTACATATTTTCAACAATAAAAATTCTACATAGTACATCATTATAATATACGTGGCTTAAAAATACACTTGAGTGACTTTTTAAAAGCGTCAACGTCTTGAATTGATCTCATTTGATTTTCCAGAGCGTTCCACCGAGTAATTGACTTGTATGAGCATGATTTCTTGACCATATCGGTCTTAGGTCTAGGTAACTTAAATGTCATTTTCCTCCTGAAGTCGTAGCTACTTACATACTTTTCAAAGCGACGGTTCATAGGACATGGTAAAAGATGATAATAAGCCTGATGCGCTAAGATTAGTAATCGTTTCTCATACATAATCTCTAAGGTATTCCATTTTACTGAGCAAGAACCTCCTTGCTTGGAGTACACCAATCCAAGTTAAATATTATTTTCGCCGCTCTAACATGTATAGATTCTAAGCTTGAGAAAAATACTCGACCACAAGAGCCCCAAACTAACATACCATATGTCACAGACGGCAGAATAACCTTAAAATAGAAATTAGTTCTTGCCTGTTTAGGAAGGAAATACAAGGATTTAAGTAAATTCAACTTCTGCGTATATGACTTAGCTAATTCCGATACATGATGATCCCATTTAAGAGCATTATCTATCTGAACACCTAGGCATCTTGCAGAAACAACCTCCCCAACAACATAATCACCCATCTTAATAGCTTGTTTTGGCCCAGTAAATTTTCCGCGTCCACCCAGCAATATATATTCCGTCTTGGTGGGATGTGGAGTGAGACAGTTCTCGCAACACCATGTATATAGCCTTGCTAGTACTTCATTCAACTTGGAAGCCACCAGATCATAGGTCGGAGCCGAGACATAGACGGTGGTATCGTCCGCGTACATGTGAAGCTGTGGGTCACCATCTATTCCCTCAGTGATATTGGGCAGATCATTACAGAAGATGGAAAACAGGGTAGGGCCCCAGCACCGACCCTTGAGGTACACCAAAAGTAACTGGCATAGCTTGAGATTGACACCCATTAATCGTCGTTACTTGCGTTCTTCCAGAGAGGTAATCCCTTATCCAACACCATAAGTCCCCAGCTACACCAAGACTTTCAAGTTTTCGTAGCAGAATGGAGTGGGGATTGCGTCAAACGCCTTACGAAAGTCTACAAAAACCACGCCTACAACATGTTTCTTGTCGATCGCTTGTCTCCAGTCATCCGTTATCTTCACTAACAACAGCTCGGTGGAATGACCTTTTTTATACGCCCACTGGTGAGGGTTCCCAAGTCCTTGTTCAGTGACATGCGTGGTAATAGTTGACGCCACCATAGACTCCATCAGTTTTCCTGGTACACTTAAGAGCGAGATACGCCTGTAATTTTGCTTAAAAGTTTCATCGTCACTTTTATAGAGAGCTGAGATGTTTGCAGCCTTCCAAGTAGCCGGTACACTGTTGCAGGTGGCGCTTAATTGAAAAACAGACAATAAAGATGGAATAATTGAGTCACCGGCAAACTTTAAAAGGTTTGGAGCAACTCTGTCGGGCCCAGAGGCTTTATCGGCTCTCAACTTAGCCATCGAACTAACAATAACCTCCTGCAATAAATTTATGTTCATAACACAAGGCGCGACGGTAGATACATGAACGTTACTTTGTGTCGAGTCGGTATTCGGCAATTCGTTGGCCAGTTTTTCGCCTATAGTTGAGAAATGTTCATTAAGTATGTTCGCTTTCTCAAGATCGGAGGTGACAACTTTTCCATCCGCATTCCTGATCCCTAATATCGGGGTAATCGATTTGCCGTTTGTCGCATTTTTTACCAGTCTCCAGTAGGATTTACAATCCTTCACTTCATTGAACAGTTCCAAGTAGTATCTGCTCTTAGAGAGCCTCACTTCCCGTGTCACTCTATTCCGCAACTCCGAATACTCAGCCCACAGGTCTGAATCACCCAGACGTTGTGCCATTTTAAGCATTTTGAAACGTTTATTCATCAAGTGCCGTATTTGCAGTGTTATCCAAGGTACCGAGACGCTCCTAATTTTAACTTCCCTGTAAGGCGCATGCACCTGACAGATATCTTTGAATATGCGTAACCACGCCCAATAGCAATCGTCTGGATCGTTAAACACTGAACATACTGACCACGGGGCACTCTCGATATCCTTCACAAAAGCAGCTTGATCAAATCTTTTGAAGGTGCGGGCTCTGACTATCTTTGGAGGCGGCCTTTTTATTTTGGACCATATTGTAGCAAGAACCAGCTTATGATCTGAGATTCCTAACTCAGTTGTTTTAATAGTTCCTTTGATAATCTCCGGCTTGCTGGTAATAACCAAGTCAATCAGTGTTTTTGTGTCACTTGTAACTCTTATTGGCTGGCTCCTATCGTTCATTACGCTATAGCTGAATACGGTACGGGTAGGAACACTCCCAAGTCTTGTTATAACATAACCAAAGTAAAGCGCGCGCTCTGATTGGTCAATTTAGCGTTCCCCATTTGCCCATGGGTGTACGCTGCTGACGTGAGCAAATGCAAAGACTATTTTTCCGCGCGCGCTTGTTTTTTCTGGTCGCATAAGATTTGTTAAATAAACGGGAACTCTTTAGCTACAATGTATCAATGTTATGTTATAAAACAAATGGTAAACACCACAGCGTACACTATTGAGTTATGGATGCACTTGGGAGGTTTGCTAAGCACTCAAGAAGCTAGAGTCGCTCTCGGCTATCGCCTCGAGCGACTCTTACGCTTCTTTCGTGCTTAGCAACCTCCCGCGTGCATCCATAACTCAATAGTGTACGCTGTGGTGTTTACCATTTGTTAATTATAACATAACCAAAGTAAAGCGCGCTCTGATTGGTCAATTTAGCGTCCCCCATTTGCCCATGGGTGTACGCTGCTGACGTGAGCAAATGCAAAGACTATTTTTCCGCGCGCGCTTGTGTTTTCTGGTCACGTAAGATTTGTTAAATAAAAGGGAACTCTTTAGCTACAATGTATCAATGTTATGTTATAAAACAAATGGTAAACACCACAGCGTACACTATTGAGTTATGAATGCACTTGGGAGGTTTGCTAAGCACTCAAGAAGCTAGAGTCGCTCTCGGCTATCGCCTCGAGCGACTCTTACGCTTCTTTCGTGCTTAGCAACCTCCCGCGTGCATCCATAACTCAATAGTGTACGCTGTGGTGTTTACCATTTGTTAATTTTTTATTATTAATATTTTATTTTACCCTCAGTTTGTATTTTAACCCTGGTCTGCAGTCTGTATTTTACCCCTGGTCTGCATTCCGCAGTCTGCATTTTACCCTCAGTCTGCATTTTACCCCTGGTCCGCAGTCTGCGTTTTACACTGACCGATTTACTAAGTGTTGTATCCAGTACAGGACAAAACCCTTCAACCGGGTGATCAAACCCAGAGGTCCATGGCAAGTTTAGAGTATGATGTATATAAATACATGTGAAAAAAAAAACAGTTAAACAGAGAGTCAGCTTTTGACAACCTTGAATTGCAACTGTTAATCGAGGTTTATTTTTGCTATAGAAACATCCTTAGGTGCCAAATAAAAAGCGTGTTGAGAAAGTTAACTAAGTCTTCACAAAATGTACATTATTAAATAATTCCTAATAATTAAAGCTAGAATGCCAAATAAATAAGATACAAAAACAAAATTCAAACCTTGGAACCCAATATCACACAGCTTCCATCATTCAAATTCGAACGAAACTGAAGTTCGAGACGGGAACTGGAAATGTCAAAATCATAGCAGGGGAGTAGGGTGGGGAGGTTTCGAAGGGACGGGTAAAAACTAAACGAAGGCAGTAGCAATCAGTAGTAACCTATCTTCTTTATGCCATATTTACCATTATTTCCTTTAGTAATGGTTAAAGCTGTGGTCGAACGGATTAGTTATTTCAGAGAAAATCAAAGAAAACTGTTACCGTAACGCTGTGGACACTGATTAGTTATTATGATTCTCATATGCATCAGTACATCCTTGGTGGAGGTAGAACACAAAAGTGCTTGAAAGATCCAAACAAGTTCGTTCGTTATCGCCGTTAGTTCGTTACGCTCGTTGGAGGTAGCAGTTCGTTCGTAAATCACAGCTCAAAGTCGCATCCAGTGCAGCCTAATAAACGCAACAAAAATTATAAGGCTAGTCCTTAAATTCACACTTTTCTTATTTAAATTTTTGTGTTTTGTAACTTTCTGTTTTGGTTTTGACCGCACTTAAAATGATTCAACCGTTAAATAGAGTCACCACGAGGGCATAGCATTGAATAAAGCGTTTTGAAATTTTCTTTCTGGAAATTTCCTTCATTAGCACTTACTAGTAGTACAATACTAGTCGATATATTCTTCCATGAACATTACCACAGTGTGTTCTTTTCCGTCACCATTAATATAGAATCATTTAAAGCAAGCAGAGTTAAGTAGTTTGACCACACAGCATGGTGTGTTTTGAGTACAACGCTCTTGTGATTCTTTTATTGCTTGAGGCAACGGTGTCGCACTTAAGATGTTATGCAACATTAAATTTTTGACAAATATAAATCAAGAATAAGCATAAGAGATGGCGTTGTGCATTATGTTTCTGACACAGAGTCACCACGCACGACATTTCATCCCTCCATTTTGTCGCCTCTGATCGTTCATACCCGTGGGCATTTTCAAGTTAGTCGTTACCTAAAATATGTCGCAGTTCATGTTTTAGCATTTTGCACCTTAGTGGGCCCAATGAAGTGCGTTCTTCAAGCTTTATTTCCGTATTCTGACCATCTTCTAATAACAGCCGTCACCCAAACAATCCCTTTTAGATCTATGACGGTGATAAATATTGGCAACTTCTGACAATTAAAAACTGTAAAGTAAAGTGTTCTACTGACGTCATTTTACTGGGTTTATGCTCACTGTGTTTATGCTCATTGTGTTTATGCTCACTGTGTTAAAAAAAAGACCCTCCACTACGCCGGCTAAATTTCCTCTAGGAACCAGTCATTATTTAATATCTAACGCCTGGAGGTGGGGGGGGGGGGTTGGAGGGATCTTTGGGGGGTTCACATGGTTTTCAGGGGGAACCAGTCGTCGCTAATAGTTTACTAAGAGGAAACGTTCATGTAGAAAGGAATGCTGTTGAGGAGGGGTCAATACGATATTTCAGAGCCTTTAGGGGGATCAGGTGATTCTATCGTGACACAGCCAAAATCCTACGTCCCCCCCCCCCTCCTAGGCGATAGATAATGGCCGGTAGTGGCCCAATCACATGCTTGCAATTCCAAAGTTTCTTTTAATAAATATAATGCCATTGAAAAAGGAAGTGTTGCAACTGGATTCCTTTTTAACAAAACGCCCAACCTGAATGTTGACAGAGCCATGATCTGTACGGTAACCTGAACTTGGACAAGAGAACATTGGCTGACGATCTCTCGGCTTTGACTTATTATTTGTCAGAGGAAAGAAAGACCTCTTACTCAAAAAACAAAGACTTCTTGACAGTTAGACCAGGTGTTATGACTTTGTTTTTGGTACAGAACAGGTAGGCGTAGCTGCATAATTTTTGGATCAAAATAATTACAATGATAGGCGCCGAAATGAAATTAGACAGTGCGACAAACACTCTTATCAAAGAAGTTCTATTGTGCCCCACCCACAGTTAATGAGAAACTTTAGGGCCCTGGGGGCGAGGTTGGACAGCCCCCTCACTAAGTCGCTTTCAGAGCCGCCTACAGTATTACCTTCGATAGCCCAACGGATTTCAGCTTCCAGATTTTTCTTCGCACCGTGCGAAGAAAAATCTCACCGTTATGATAATGGGATTACCCACGTTGCTATATGATAGATGTCAAAAACAAAAAGGCTCTATTGAAAGGTGGATTTGAAGGAACACGGAAATCTATTCTATTATTAGACCTTGTTCGATCGCCCTCAGGCTGTGATACTTAAGGTCAATTCGAATCTCGATGTTAAAGCGGCGATGAAGTAACCATCGTGATAGTGAACTTCAGCGACAAAATAGAATGTAATCACACAATTTCTCTCCGAAGTAAGTATCAGTGGAATAGAAACGCGAAGCTTAGAACTGGGTGTGCTAATACCTTTGGTCATTTCTTGCTTCAAAAGAGGGTCTGATTTTTCCTCAAGACCTGATAACTGAGACTAATCAAGAAAATAAAACTAGTTGAAGACAGAAAACTTTCCTTTTAATGAAAAAAAAGCTTCAAGGACTAAGAGAAATCAGCGATTCTCAAGCAGTCTGTAATGTACCTACAAGTAAACTTTTTGAAACAAAAGCAATAGTTTGAGAATTGTTTTCTTCGCTTTCCATGCATTAACGCTTTCTTTTGAAATCGTTTTCGTCTCAAGAGAAAACAACGCGATATAAAATGTATTCTTTGTGGCTCTTTCATGGTTTATAGGCTCTTTTCACTGGATGACAGTGTGGTTTAATTGTCCACGTGGGTTGATCAACAATACAAATCATCTGATGAAGTCAAAGCCATTCAATTACCGCGGCTATAACTCTTCTATGCTTCGACAAGATGCAATTTGAAAGCCTCAGTCAATATCTTGTCATATCAAAGACGTCTAAGTTCTTGTACTCTTCTATGGAAGCGATCGCGGTCAAAGTGTTCGCTGTCAGTGTCAAATTTATTTAACTTTCTGATTATGTTCTTAAGTGATGGAAAAAGTCCAAGCAATAACCGTGAGTTGACAGAGAGGAAGAGAGGTAGGTTGATCAACATTCGATTCATTACGACTGTTTATTATGGATCGAGCGCTGCAGTGCGGTGCTTGCAAGTCTGGCATGGTATAGTTGAGGACATTCAAACCGCACACTCAGATCTTCAAACCTTTAAGAAAAATAGATGCCTCAAACCAAAACGAAGTGAGGTTTGAAATACATTGCAAGAAGGTTTGATAGCCATCTAATTATAGTCTTTCACAATTACAACTCTACAATGGATGGGTGTCTTTTCATCGGCTAATCCCTTACTTCAACTTAAACAAATCGTTTTAGATAACCGGAATCAAATCCTTCAGTTTGTATTGATAACTGGTGCGAAACGCTCGTTCGGGCGATCCATCATTCTGACTTCTTTTTACAAGTCACTAGTTTGCCTTTGTCTAATTTGATATGACTTGAAAACAGACTCTTAAGCTCACCTTTGTTCGAAAGGTCTCAAACCCTCAAACCCTAGGGCGGTGTGTTCCATATGTCACTGAGAGAGTTATTAAACGGAAAGAGCCGCCTTGGTAGCTTCCAGACTGTTCAAAACAGGAACATGTTTTGCCTCGATATGCAAGAAAAAGTCCTAACCAACTTCGAACTTAGCGGGTTCAAAATTTGATGCGTAGCAAACAATTCGGCTAGACTTGTGAACCGTGCAATGTCGAGTGCACGAAAGCTGGTTTAATCGATCATGAAAACTCATTTGCAAAAGATGTCAGAGTGAGTTATTGATAATTTTTTCGTATGTATCACTGCAAAGAGCGGCGATAACAGCTATTTTTGCGTTTGTAAGTTCAGGGGACGAAACTTTGCAAGAACTAGAAAGTGACGGAGGCGCACTGAGAGACAAGGCGGTGTCACTACTGTTATCATCAACTTTCGTTTCGTTTCAGGTCTGCGCTTCTGGTTTTCGCTCATGTTTATAATCATTAAGTGTAGGGGTTGAGCATAATGATGATAGGTTTCCGGCTGGAGTTTTGACAAATTACTTCTCCTCTCAAAAACACCCGGCAAAATAGTGAAAACAAACCCGATGAAATTAAAATGGAACTTGCTGATATTTGAAGCAACGAACTGGAAGATTCATGTGGCGACGGTCTTCAATGTAAGTAATGAAAGATAACAGAGATATCGTGAATAGAATATCGTGATCACATCAAGCTTTAAACTTGATGCGTCTTAAAAAAAAAATTTGGTAAAATTCAAAAAGCTTAATGCAGATGTTGTACTTCGGTATTAATTTACGATGGCGGGTAATAACACTGGCTGGTAATTGAAGACATTGTAAGAGGCATGAAAACATCACTGATATATGCAGATATTTTTCTTGTCGTGACGCATGAATCTTCAAGCAAGAAACCGGAAGAATATTCACAGCCGCTAAGGCGGCTCTCTGGCGATACTTCACTTACACAAGTTTGTTCGTGTGAGAAATTCCAAACATGACTATAAACACGAGAGCAGCAGGCGATGGGGATCATATATTGGACACCGCTGCATGTAAGTCTCCCTCATTTCGAAGCTTAAATCTTGATTGCTCTGTTCTTATAAAATTCTTCAAAACATTATGAAAACAGAAAATGCAAGGAAATTAAATTAGAGAGTGGGGAGGGTAACAGACTGAAAAACAAGCCCGGGGGGAGGAAGGGGAGCTATTAGGGAGTCCTAGGACATGTCCCCTTCAAGTTTCAAATCAACAGGATTGAAAATGTTGACGTTTGCCCCCTTTCGGCTCAGCAAAAAGACCAACAAATGTCCTGTATAACACCCCTGGCAAAGATTTCCAGCAATCAGTCATCAGGTTTAAGGGCTTCTCGATAGAGGGCATAGTGCATTGAGATGGTATGATTATGTTTTCAAAAAGTCTAGACACAGGAGCCATGATTGGTCGTATCTCACCGGCCGGTCATGAGAAGCTCTTTCCTATTTATAAGCTTGGGCCGTGGTTAAATACTCCAGAAGTCCTTTTATCTCCTCGAGAAACGGATAAAAATGTCAAACTCAGTCCAGCAGCTGACCTTCGTTAGGAACTGAAATATTACTCCTACACTTGACTAGTAAGTCGCATTCCTAGTTTGTCATACTGGCAAGCCACCGAAACCGACATTTTCAGGTCAAGGTTTTCATGGGTCTGTTATCTTTAAAACCAACAACGAACCCACTCGAAATCACATATGGGGCGTGTTGCGGACCAATCACTTCCCGAATAACAGACCGAAAACTCGAAACATTCTTCAAATAATTCTACCGATCATGTGTCGCTAGAGTTACCTTCTCAAAGAGTATCCTACCTTGGGGTTTATTTTAGACGACTTCGTGAAGCTTTAACGGCTAACCACGAGTGCTTTCGCATAGTTAAGCGACAGTCTTTGTCAACATCTTTCGGGCAGTTTCCGAGGAATTTTAATTTTTTTACATCAATTCGACCCTATAGGTAATCTGAAGTATTACCTTCATGTCTAGCTTTTCAATCCCGAAATAACAAACTGCATTCTCCAGGGGGAGCGATGATTTGGCGGCATTGTCTTTTCTTGATGATAAAAATGCTAAATGTGGCAAAAACATCGATCTATTGGAAGATCAGAGTCATTAGTGTTGTGTGTCACATATCAGGCTTAAAACATTTTACTCTGATCAACTTGTTTTGACGGGAAAAGAAGGAAACCTGAGGGCCACCATGGCCACAACTGATTTACATAAAAATAGAAAAAAGAATAATTATAGAGACACGCAACTGAGTATAATTTCAGTTAATGTTGTTGCGGATAACATAGCAAGCACCTTGCTCTCAGTCTGAATGTCTCGCGAGTAGGAGGAGGGCAAAGATGTATCCTGTTATAGTCCCTCTGTTTTTTTCCGTTGTTTTTATTTTTGTTTTTTTGTTTCTTTATTTTATCCTACCTCTCACGCTAAAATTTCTTAGTGTCATTTGAATTCATTCTCTAATTGAAGGGAGAAAAGCAGCAGATGTGAACTGAAGTACACCGTTAAAATAACATTATAAGAGTTTTCCTCTCTCTCTCGAAAAAAAGCAACGCTGTGTGAGAGCAAAACGGATTGCATCTTAAACTGGAATTGATCTTTTATCAGCAGATTTGAGATCAGCTTTGAAAAACAGTAAAACCTTGTGATAAATATCACTCTCCAATGTTTTGCATATTTGTTAAGTGTTATCAAATGAATATTTAATTCTTAATTTTAGAGCTCCAGTCTGAGAATTATAAATAGTCACGGAAGGGCAGAATAAATAACTCTAGATAAGATCGACCTTTAACGAAAAATCTCCGCCTTAACCCACTTAGTTCACCTGATATGAAAGTATTCTTGTACAGATAAACTGACAAGAAAGTGAAATAAATACCATCCCAAATCCTGGGAAACGAAAAGCAGATCTAAGCTCTTAAGGCTGTCCCCCAACCAGCTGTTCGTTATTTAACTGACATTGTCAATCAAAAGCAGCTAATGGTTGCCGGAAATAAATAGGGGCAGATTGAAACTTTGCGAGTAGGCGGTCTTTCTGCATTGTGCCTGAACAGTCACGACGCGTTTATAAAAACAAACGCTCCGGTTTAAGCGCCGTTCTGGAAAGCTTATGTATTCCTCGATTCGGTTCGAAAGAAATATTTCTTCAAACTTTTCTTAAGACAAGAGTACAAGCTTTAGTTAGGGATTGCTTAAATCCATGACTTGTCTAAAAGAATTTAAATACGTGGGAATTTTCCTTCTTAAACTCCTTAACGATTCAGAACCCCATAAAAATTAAACTTTGCGGATTACGGGTTTGAGCTTAATGTCAACACATCAATTCTAGATGACTTATCTCCGAGTGCTTCTTTCAATTCCGTGTAATGTGTCACTCTTTGTACGAAGGATTACGTTCTTATTCACGAAAGCGTTTATGTTGCTGATCACGCGACTAACAAGTTCCATTCGACACAGACAAACGACGCAAGTCTTGTCAAGTGGATTCAGTAGATCTTCCTTCGAAATTACCCTCAAATGCAGCTTTCTACGGGACGTTTATATTTTTCGTGAATCTCCCACTGTTTGGGAAGAGGTCAGAGAGCAGGCGTCTGAGTGCTTTTTCCACGACAAATAAATTATTCTCTGTTTATTCTACTAATGGAAAGCGCACTGAGTTTGTGTCAAAACAGCGAAGAAGTGAGGCACGCTATTAGAACAGGACGGAACATCGGGTGAGTCCGACGATCGGTTCGCGTTGGTCGCAACAAACTGACCTGGGTTCACGGCGAGGAAAAGTAAGTCTGAGCTAAAACAAGTAGCTTTAAAAACTCTTGGGCGCGTGAACCACGAGCAAAGGAAACGCGCGCGGAAATAGCAAATCCTCTTATTTTAGATTATGAGAGACGCACAGTGAATTTTGTGTTGAAACTAAACCAGACATGTGCCAAATAATGGTTTAATCCCTAATTCATTTGACCGATCAGCGTTGTCAGCAAACTTGTGTTGGTTCCATGGTGTATCCGGCCCAGCGTCTTGTAGGAAATCGCATTTAGCAGTTGTATCAGTCTCTACACTTGCTTTAATCCGACGGAATAGAGCAACGCAAAAAATGCTCCGTGTGAAAGCAGAGTTTCTGCCCCACTTAGTACGCTTGTGAGTGTCTTCCGCAATTGGTAGAAGCTAACGATCCAATCACGTTTCGTCTCAGTCTTGCTACCTACCCATTGCATGCGGCTCAGTTTTTCATAAATACTCTTAGGACTCTTAGCTCCATGAGGAGACTTTAGCCAATAGAAATCTGGGCTTAATGGCGGTTTTCTGGCGAGTGTAACAGCCACATTTTTGCTAGTGTTAAGTATTTGAGATAGTGTATTTGAGCGGACTAGGTGGTTAATTTAGAGCTAAATTTCGACATTAAGCTGAATAGGAAATTGAAAATAACAGATAAGTCGCAAGCTATGGAGTTACTATTAGCTTGAACATTTCGTCGCATTCTATGATGAAGTCTAGGTGAGCGCGATTTCATTGCATCCCGCATGACCAAGTTGGTCATCCGGTTGCATAAGTATTTCCTCAAGCTTAATTCTCAAGTTGCCGTGTACTTAGTTGAATAAGCCAATTATTTGGTAGCTTAAACTAGGCGTTTAATGGAACTATTTCCCGAAATTGGTCGCATTCTTGCTCCAGTTATTTCAACCAAAGTTTGACTCCGATCAAAATCGTACAGACCAATTTTCAAGTCCAAGTAAAGCACCCGCGCCGAAGAAGAAACTTCCTTGGTATGGTCAGGTTCTTTAGTCTTAGGAGTAATATCATATTTTTAGAATTATGTTAACTAATTACAATTATTCATTTACATTAGTTTACCACTCTAGGAATGTTCATTTCACCGGTGGTGAACGACACCCATTTGGCAAATCATTTACTGAGTTTCAGCATCGTAAAAAAAAAAAAAAAAAATCGAAAAATATAGAAAGAATCAATCACTAACAAATCTTGAGAATAGTTGAAAATTGTCTTTAAAAATTTTGGGAATTCTTTTTTTTTTGAGAATGAGAAGCCTATCAGAATAAGACGAGCAGTATTGCCTAGCTCGCTCTCGCTCTTAATTATTTGCAGAAAGTTACTGCAATGTAAATTTGATGGCAAAAGGCCACAACTTGATGCAACAGATACTGTGGTGCTTTGACGACTTGATTGATAAATGATGAAGGTACTAACTGAAGATATGACAGAACGCTTCTCAAACTCAATATTTGTTTTATTAAAACGGATGAGTGACTCATATCAATTTTATTTTGGGCAAAGGGTGAGGTGGAGATTGAATTTCTCAATAAAGAAAACAGACTGAATTCGTTGAAAATTGGAAGGAATTTTATGTTTTACGAAACATTCGAGAAAAGCCACTTCCGCCATGCTTTAAGCCATCGAGGATTTCGAGGAAAGCGTTGGAAAGAGAGAGAAGGAAAGCTCAGATTCTCCTTTTCTACCTTTTCGATTGTTTATTTTTGAATTGCGATCATGAGCTGTAAACATTACTAAGTCGTGATGCGTTCATGTTTTTATTTCTCAGCGGGTAAAAAGCTTCCTTTGCTTTTCCTTTCCTGTCTCTGAGATGAAAAATATATCGCGTTTCTCAAGAAAAATATACTCACGTAGGTTATCAGAAGCGAGAAATCATGTTTTCAAAACACATCTCTTTCTGTCTTGGAGATTGTAGACAAGAGAAGCTTGACAAAAAATTAAAAAAAACTGAGCGGAAATTCTATTTGTCAACTGAAAAGTCAGAACCAGATATAAAATGCATAAAGTAGATGATTTTTAGTGATGATTAATTTTTGTCGCTTCCTTTCTTTACAAACTGTCGCAATTTATTTTTTTTTTGCTTTAATGATTAAATCTTCTGATTTGGCCAAGACACTCGCATTTTGTGACAGTAGTCAGGCCATCTTCGGACTCACTTGTCAAGTAATATCTATATCATGTCTAACAAATGCTACTTTATCTCTGGGCCTGTCGTTAAACTGATCCTGTAATTTCTTGCCGGCCTGAATTATTTGATTAAGAACCATTTTTAGCGATGTTTTTGATGAGATCCCTTCAGATGTGACTCAGCGTGTGGTTGGCAGTCATCACGCTCCATTCATCGAGATAAGACACATCAGGCAAATATCACAAAGTGAAAAAGAAAACGCCTCTCTCCAAATGACGACCTAAGAATCAGCTTAGCATTTTAAAAGTGTCTTCCCAACGGGGGACCATCAGAATTTGAACCCCCATGAAGACTTTCCTTTCCCGGTTTGGCGAGATGCTTTCCTGATCTCTTTGTTAACGGTATGGAAATCATTGTTTTTTATTTTCAACTTTGACAGAAGGAGGTAAAATCGAATTTTGGCCATACGTTTTGAGATTCACGTATTTCATTGAAATTATATTTCAATTGCACCCTACTGTTTGGTCACCTGCTGGACGTAATATGACCAAGCAGTTATTTCTGAGCGTTTTACTTTTAATCTTAAAATTCCTTTTAGGAAAAGACATACCAAAAATAACTAACAAGATATTTCCATTTTTCTTAACGTCACCTTAACGATATTTGAACTATCACCGAAAAGCTTAAAGAAATTATTCACAAAAAATATTTGACTTTGATCAAAAGATTTTCGTTTGTTCTTAATTTTTAATCTCAGTTATGTCTTTGTTGCTTTCTTCACATTCATCTATTCCCCGACGAAGGAGAATAACAAAAGATTAAATTTCTACCGCCTAGACCGATTTTTCGTAGAAATCAGGCAATGGATGTTCTCACAGTTTGCACAGCGTCTGAAAAAATGGTAAAGTCAAACGGCAATGATAAAATTAACTGAAGCCGCTTTATTTCATTATGTGAAATAAAAGAAAATCGTGTAGACATTATTTCTTTTGTAATTAAATCACTGGTTGAAATCCACCCTGACATAAACAAATTTCATTTGAAAGTAAAGTAATAATACCCGAAACTATTACTCGGCCGTCGAAATGTGTTATTGCATCTTCTTTCTACGCTGCGGCGAGCATGCACGCTAGATTTGAAACAGTGATGAATAAATCGAAGAAATCTTCAAAATGTATCGTGATAAAAATCTTGATGTTAATCTCCGAGTCGCGGGGTGAACAAGCGGTACACATCAGTCGAAGCGATTTGTCCTTTATGGACATTTGCAATTAAGTTAATTAATTCGCGCCCGGTTTCAGCTGCCGCTGATTGGCTGCCGAATGTGTAAGTATTTTCTAATTCAAATCAAATATTTGTGTATACACGGACAGAGAGGTTCTAGCATATTGGGTTTCAGTCAACAATCGCTCATTTTACATTTTGACGCATCGATCGCCTTGTGGAAGGTTGCACAGACGTTAATCCGGCAGATCGACACTTTCCTTATCGATCTCTTCTTTGTGTAATTCACTTTCGCCACATCATCCGAACGGCATCTGATCTGACCTCCAGACACAAACTGGCAATAGCAAGAAGGCTGTGGCTTTGTGAAGTTCTGTGCAGCGGCTTCCGCTGGATCTGATATGTGACATTTAAGCCGCGCGATATGTGGTCGCGAATGCACGAGAATGGCTTAACCGATCGCTTTCGTCCTCTGTAATCCCCGCATCCTTCGTTGAACGGCTTGTTTGTTTAGAAGTGCTCGCCAAGAACGTAAAGACAGAGTCGTCAAGGAAAGGAAAACAGCTTGCGTCAAGGCCGCCTTTTACACTTGAGCTGGGAACTGTTTAGAAACAATAGGTTATCTCTGTGGTGTAATCGGTGACTTGACAGGCAGTAATTGTCCGAGTGATTGGCGTGCGCCGAGCTTTGCCTCGAGCGAAATGAATTCTCTGCTGCTGGTCAGGGAAATCTTGGATGACCTGAACTTTCCACTTGATTGTGCGATCTGAAAGGATCACAAAGATTCTTGCTGGCGATCATTCAGGCTTCTAACACTGCGTAAGTATTAATGGTGTGCGACTTGTTCGGATTTCCGTCCTGTAGGCGGTGCTCTCGGGTCAAACACGGATTGAAATACCAGCAGCCAATTGATCGAATTTATCTGGGAAGCACAGGATGTTGCAAATTCGTCTTTCTTTCCGAAGTTGACTTTCAACGTTGGTTTGCGGATCGCTTGTTACTGTTTTGCGCTGCAGGTGAATGTATGATCTGACTGAGAGTGAGTGTTAAGCATGACTTATTGAAGCGAAAATTTCAACAGGACATTTTTCATTTGTATGTGAAAGCTTTCTTCAAAAGTGGCAGAGTAATGTGAAATGATTGATGACCAGGAGTTTATTAACCGGCGACACCTGAGCGTCACAATTTACACGTGTTCTAACCATCACAAAATGTACTTAATTCCGAACACAAAAAACCCAAAGCACTGGCCGTAGCTTTTAGCCGATTGTTTGCCGCACTGATGCCATCGTATGGAGTGGTTATTCGGTTTCCAAGTCGCACTGCACAGTTTTGGTTTCACAACTGTGACCTATTAGGCCACGATGAAAGCGCGAGTTAAGATGATTTATTACTTTGACCTACGCGGTATCCTAGGATTACATTTGAATTTGGTTTTTATTGAGTTAAATTTCGTCAATGTACCGACTGAATCTACATTATCGATGGCACTGCCAATTTCCCAGCGAATCGGACACTTGTCGTCTGAAATTCATTACGGCGGACCTACAACAGAAATAATTTTGAGCCGTTTCCGAAAAAAGATATCTTCTTTGACCAAACAGGATTATTTCCAGTGGCGTTTTGAGAGCCAAGTGTACATAAGAATCGCCAACAGTGTCTGACATAGAGGTTTTAAATTTCTCTTCCTTTACCGAAATGAAGTCGGCAACTCGGCGTTATTGGCATGATTCTTTAAGTTTTATTTGTAATCCAAGATCTCTGCTTATCCATCTCTGTATGAAACAAGCTATCGAGAAAAACGTTGGTCATCGGAAAAATGAGAGGGGAGAGAAGATCGGTTATTCGGAATCCAGGTGGTTGTAGTGTTAAAGTACAGTTATGAATCATAAAACTTGATCCGTACTTTTAATGAGAGTAATTCGAAATTTCTATCCTGTCGAGTTCTGGCATAAAAACAAGACACTTCTGTCTAGGCCCCCTTCTGATGAAAAGGCAACTGTTGAATACCTCTTGCTGTAAGTGGTTAGCTTACATGCAAGGTCAGTGTGCATGGCAATCGATATCTTAATGTATTTATGCATACTGAAATTTATTAACCTTGCGCCGTGCCTCTTTGTTATTTCTTTGACAGAGTTTAACGCAGAAGAAGCGCTGCGCGCCGCTGTGTTTGTTCAAGAACGGAGAGGTCCTTGGCTGAAGAATGTGGTACACCAAAACGGTTTCCTTGGAATTTATTCTATTCCTATTTGTGGTTGTTCACTGCAAAGGTATGTTCCTTTGGATTGGTTTAGAGCGTAAGGTGTGTTTTGATAAGTTGTGTCTGTGAGGGGCAAGGGTGCTAACGTCATGCAAATAGGCTTTCAGTTTCTGTATAAACACAACTTTGACTCATTTTCACTGGATTCCTATGTAACTTATTAATCATTTAACTCATAAAATGCCTGATAGGTATCGGGTAAAGTAAACGGTGATGAGATAAATTGTTTGAAAAGAGATTAAATTCAATCAATTACTCGGCCTCGTGCCTTTGCCAAGGGGAAGTTGCATCTTTGTACGTAGTTCGTGCGCTCAAAACTCCGTTTTGAGAAAGATTTCACTTTAAAATCAACAAGAAATCGGAAACACGTGGTCAAAGCTGTCTCTTCAAAGTAGGACAGCTCGGAACCCTGTTAATTAGTGGCGAAATTGGAGAGCAGATAACACAATGGAATTCACTGACTTCATCAAGTTCTGCTCATTGTCTGTTTCCTCGATGGCTACTTCAGAAAGACATCTCCATCAAGAAAAGACTAGAATTATGATTTATGAGGTTTCAACCACGTACTGAAACTAACTCTTTGCGGATCTGATTGCTATTACCCCGTTTCTTGAGAATACTTTACATAAGATTCGATACATAACTGATAAGACCAATTTGTTCAATGAGCGGGCGATAAGACATTAATGCAAAGATATAACGTGTTAAGTCAGCACATGTCGTTTCTACTGATCAACAAGAAATAACTCGGGAAAAGGAAAGAGGCCAGCGGAGGAAGGAAAAGAAACGGAGAGTTTGAAAACAGTAAGCTAGTACAATACGGTGAATCCAATTAACACCTAAGACGTTAAAGGTTGATTGCTAATTGTTATGGAACTCATTTCGTATCGCAAGAAGTACCAAGTGGGCGTTAAGACCAAATTGAGGCCATTGTTACAGCTTAATAGCTTCTTGTAGGTCGCTTGAATACCGCTTGGGTATCAATTGAACAAAGGGTTAACTCGAAACCGCTGCTACAAACGGTTCAGCTATTTTGAAGTGTTCTTGCGTTAGTTATTGCTTTCAGTGGAGAAAAAGTGTACAAAGCGTTGAACTCTCGCGAGAACAAACTCACAATCCAATCGACAAAAGAAGTCTCTAATTTAATTAACGCTGATTACCCCTCACACAAAGGTGTAGTGGAGGGTACACTTTGGTTTAATTTTCACATCATAATATTTATAAAAGTTATTTTCGTCCATGGGCCTGTTGTGTTCAGAAAGATTTGGCTCGTTAGCTTTTCATTTGGTTGTTTACATTAGAATCGGTGAGGGGAATCATAACAAACGCCAGAAGAAGCCCTTTTAGTTAATCTATCAGAGGTCGTTTATTGGTTCAAATTATCTTGTTCTTCATTGGGTTGATGCATTATTCTTTTTTTAGTTCTGAGAAACCTAAACGTGTGTAGTCAAGGGCTCTCTTAGGTTTTTGTCATCTTGTTAGGCTTTCCGTGTGGTAGACCCTGCATGGCGTATCTATACAGGGACGGACGGATTTTAACCGAGAACAATGTGCTATTGTTTAAAGTATCATTTATGCTACAGCTGTTTTCGAACTCAAAATGAAAACCCTTTTCTCGGATTTTATCGCATGCTGTGTACCACTAATAAATATTTCAACAAAAGGTAAAATGCTCCTTTTATCAAGTGAACCATGCATAATGATAAAAAATTAAGACTGAGACAAAACTTAGAAATACGATCGAAAATAGACTGACTCGTTACATTCCTGAGTCACGAATTTAATATTTCTAGTGCAAGTGCTTGTTATCTAACGGATTTTTTCTGCCCTTATAAGCAGCTTCTTCGACACCTGTTGCAGGTTGAAACCAGCTAGTTCATTTACCTTTTCAACTCAACTAAGGGTCGATACAAAATAAGACTTAAAAAATCTCCGCAGACGATTCATAACATGCGGCTCTTTTGGGGATAATCCGCTGATCTGATCAAATGGAATGAATGCAAGCTGGACTTGTTTGTCAGTAACTCTGAATTTTTTTTCTTTCCACTCATGGTTGACTGTAGCCCGAGGAAATAACCGCCCCCTGCTGGTTAAAATGTAGTTTCCGTAACAGATGGGAAGAATTTTCTTCGCGAGAATTCCAAATATTTATGTTTAACAAAAGAAGATTGAAACGTTGTTGATAAAGACTGTTCAGCAAAGCTTAGGAGTTTACTTTCCGTAAAATTCTTTGCAATTGCAAGCCATAATTGTTGTTTAAGAGTACTCTGAGCATACCTGGAGGCCCATTGAACAACACGAAGGCAAATGCAGCATGGAGTAATTGATATAGCTGCTGAAAGAAAGGCGACAGAAAAAGAAAGAACCCCTCTTAGTGTGTGGCCTGTAAAGGTCACTGAATTTTAGAACCAAAACATCTCATGGAGCTTATATCACGTGAGACTTTTTTAAGCGTGAGAAACGGTTGGAGAAGTCGGTATGTGGCGAAAAACAATTAAGCTCATGCGAACTGGAGCAAAATTAGGAGTAGGTTCAATCGCGTTTAAGTCGAAAGTGTGAGGTAATGTTGCGTAAGCAACTAACAGATATAAAAGCAATTTACTTGTTCAAAAGCAATTAGCCCCATAGGTCATAAAATTAAGGAGCAAGGGCTATAATCGATCTAAAAATGTGAATCTTTTGATTTATGCAAAACATAATTAGTCACGAGACATGCTTGGGAAGCATCAAGTGCGGCCATGCAACTCAAAACTGTGTATGATAGAACAATGACCTTTAGACAGTAGGCAGGGACGAGGAGAACTGGTTCTGAACTATGAAGTGTTAAGCCTACTCTTCTGATGTTTTTACGTGAACACAGTAAAAATAATCCAAAATTTTATTGTTACTGCCTCAGATTTCAGTTTGCAATTGGTCTTGAAAACTCGCGTCATCATTTCAGTGAATGGGATGCAAAACTTAAACCCGTCGTGACTCGATCAGTGTCCATTTTCCCGGCCATGCTTAGAACCCTGTTTACTTCGAGTTCTGATTGGTTCTTTGCGAAGTTTGGCTGTTTTCTGAATGTCCCTTGTGAGGACTTTGTTTTTGTTTGAACGAAATTCGATTTGTGGTACGTATTTACTCTCGTGACACTTCGTTTCATCGTTTCATCTTCGTTCCAAGAGAAGAACGGTTTTGCGTTGATTTTAACGCCTTAATCAGTTATAGATTTCTACGCCATGAAGAAAATACCTTCTTATCCGAGAACGCCTATCGGATGGAGAAACCCTTTAACACAAACTTTTAAATCCCCAAGTTGAGGAATTAAAATGGAGCTGTTTCCACCAATTTTGTTTATCAGATCCCCCTGTCCTTCTTGCACCAGTAAAGTCGCAGTATACGGTCCACGAAGGACGAAACGTCAAATTACGTTGCAAGTTCTCCGGAACAAAGGATCCCCCAGAGAACAGGACCTTAACAGCGTGGCGAAAGTTACCCGAGGGGCCCTACATCACCAACCAGTTGCCGCGTTTTAAGAAGAGGCTTCAATATTTGAAAATAAAAAAGGTGGAGCCTTCGGATGAGGGGGTGTATGCTTGTATTGCTTACAATTCTTTTGGGAAAATCAAACAGGAAATACGTCTCGTGGTCAGAGGTAAGAGAAAGAGGCTAACTTCCACTCCGTTTACAAATTTTGAAATTGCACGCGATTACTGTCTTACAAAAGTATTCAGAAAACAAGGAAAACTGTAAACGGCTTATGAATTTGAAGAATCCTACACTAGAAAGGACCCAGTTTGCACATCCCTACATCAGCACGTTCTGAAGATACTGTTTTTCTACGTAGCTATGTACTTCTGTCGGTCCATTCTGTCTGTACTGTGGCTGTGTCTGTCAGGCACTCACGAAGGAGGTCATTTATTCAGCCAGTGTATTTGTCTGTGCGTCTTAAATTGTACAGGTAAACATTTCTAAAAGACGCTCAAGGATTGATGAGCTATTTCTTGCCAAAATATGAAGCAAAACATTATGCCTTGAATTGAAAAACTATCCTCAACCAAACCAGCTGAAAATTAAACGTTTTCTCCGACTTAACAGGGTCAAACACAAATGTCACCACAGACTCAGGAAAGACACCCAGTCCTATCCCGATTACACCAGGTAATACGAGCAATGTGTACATAATACAGCCTTTTTTTAGATCTTAAGAGTGTTTAGCGTTTAATCAATATTAATAGCACTTGTAACATCAACCCTCAGGTTGCGGCTCGGAAAATTGCCAACTTCCCTTGTACTGACATTATCCCTTTAACTCCCAAGCTGTGTTTGCTAATCCTCCCCTCTAGCCGGTACACATTTCATCGCAAATTACTTACAAGAATTTGGTGTTAGATCAAGATAACAACTTCCATCTGATACGTTTCAGTATTCTCATTACCTGTTTGCTGGGTTATGTACGGTTATTATAGGGAGAAGTTCCATGTTCATCACTTCTGGGAGACAGTATCTCCCGTAATTCCATACCTAAAATATTCAGTCCTAGAGATACTGTTGCTTTAGTTCTGGTTCATTATTTTTCCATCGGTGTCGTTAATATATTAGAGTTAAACCAACCCATATCACGTATGGTAGTGCAAACTTTCCTCTGCAGAAAAATAGCATTGATCGTCTGACTTCTTTATCATCGTTTCCAACAGTGTTGGAGATCACTGCTAGAGAACCGCCTATCAAAAGTACAACCGACCGTCCGATGCGGATTAGTGTGGGAGGGCCTTCTCAAAAACCATTACCATTAATAGGTTTGTGGTGAATTTCCATTAGTTTGTACCCGTTCATTTATTGTAATTTTTCCAGTAACTTTATGATTCCCTACTATATAGCCGTCGCCTCCGGCTCAAGCCTGGCTTTTTTTTGTTTGTTTTTTTTTTATAATTATCAAAAGTAGGATTGGCACTATATTCGCTACACAATACTTATTACACGACTCGGGCAGTCAGAGGGCCAATAACTAAAATCAACCAATCAAAATGCTCTATTGCCGGTCCAATATTCTCTAAGTATTGGACCGGGCACTGTCCCGAATGGTCCCGAATGATACCACACTTGTGTCCCTTTGAACTTCAGTCGTGTAATAACTCTCTTATTAACCAAGCTTGCTCGGGACCGTAATGGAAGAACATCGGCCCTCGGTCTTTTTTGTACGGACCTCGCTGCGCTCGGTCCGTACTGTCAAGACCTCGGGCCGATATTCTCCCAGACCGGCCCTCGCGCTTGGTTAATAAGATATATATATTACATCTACAGAGAATTATCCACCAGGACAACTCCCGTCATCATGGCCAGCTAAAAAGAAATTTTTCAGGGGCTGGGAAAATAATTCGGCCTTTCAATCTAGCTCCTTTAAGCTAGAAATTCGACCCATCAATGTCGGTACGATCAAAATATCATTAGCAACACTACATTAAATTCAATTGTCAGCTTGTAGAAATCCAGTCTCTCGTGTTATTCCAAGGCATCTATCCATCATCTGTTATTTTCGTTCGTTTTGACTAACAGAGATTGCAATCAAAAAACGTTAGCTGTGTGTCTTTTTGTAGATGAGTACCCACCGAAGTTCAAGGTTCCACGCAATCGCATTCTCGAATACGTCAAAGGTCACCCCATTAGACTAAAATGTCACGCAACGGGAGCGGCTCCTCTAAATGTCACGTGGGCAAAAAATGGCAAGCCTTTGAGCCGGAATCACCGGTCGCACCTGAAGTCAAAAGGCTGGGTGTTAAGCTTCAAGGAATTGACTAATGATGACACTGGAACTTACTCTTGCATTGTGAGGAACGCATACGGTAGCATCGACAAGACGTTTGATGTCAAAGTTATTGGTAAGATAAATTTCTTTGCCAGATTAGTATTTGGGTACACTAAAGAGACTGGGAAAAACTATTTCATCTATGTCACAAATTTTACACCGATAGTTTCAGTTGGAGGAGATGGGGAAAATCCTGAATCCAAGCACGGTTTGGGCTAAGTAAGAAACACACACTCAGCTTACAACTAGTTGCTGGGTAAAGGGTTGATCCATACTTTTCTTTGCAACCCTTCACATCTGAGCCTCTTAGATAAGCGGTTATCCAGGTTTAAGAAGTACCGCCGTCGTTATGAAATGGGAAAAAAAATAAGCTGGGTTTCCCTAATTGGTCGGTCGCTGGCAAATAACACAGAAAATAGGATAAATTCAGTTACGGCTCATGAGCTATACAGAAGAAATATTTGTTACTGCTAATCTTCGTGACTCGCAAAAGAAGATGACAGAGTTGCTGCTCTGATCTCACAGTTGTAGATTGAAAGAGAATGCGACTTCATCAAAAGAGAAGAATTGCGGTTTGTTCACGCATTGAAAAATGTACCTTGATAAGCAATTAGCTATCCTTAACGTTAGTGTTCCTTTAATTTGTGATTGTTCATTAATACCCATTTTGTGCTTTATTACATCCATTTTGAAATCACTGGTGGTCCCTGTAATCTGATTGGCTCAAATTGGTGCGATTTATTCCCAAATCGCACCATTTTTTCCTCTAAATCGCACCATTTTACCCATTTTGTGCTTAACCACCATGACCCTCCCCAAACGATTATTTAACTTCTGTATCACATACAAAAGTTAATAAGAATGGTGACGCTGGTGAGGAATCGATGAAAATTCAAGAAACCTCAATTGTGACAACTCTATTCAGGGAAACTGCCATTATATACATAAAACCTTTGTACCCGTTACTTTCGTAGAGGCAACACCAGGAACACTTTCTGCGGCAACGAGTTGGTCCGCTGAGTGGAAGTTCTAGAGTACTGCGATGTATCCGCTGCTTTAGTTTTAAGACTGGCACGATAGAATAAGACTTTTAAGACCAGTACGAAAGAGTAACCTTAAACTATGTAAGATCTAGGCAAATAAACGAGGAGCACACCATAACTTTACCCTTTTCATATTTTACTTCCCAGAATCAAAGAATGAAGTTCGTTTTCCTCCTGAAGAAAAACCAAAGATTTTAAGGAACGTTTTAAAGAATGAAACAGCCATGGAAGGCGAAGACGTCACGTTTGTGTGCTCTGCAGTAGCTAAGAGTCATCCTGATTTTCACCTTCTGAAATGGAAACCACCCAGGAATGTTTCGAACGACACCGATCCATTTGACTTTGTCGACTTCAGAAAGTCAAAGTACCAAGAAATACGCGAGAGTGCCAAGCAACACGTAGGTAACCGTAAACTGTACACTCATCGCTTTATTGTCAGAAATGTCATGTTGGCGGATGAAGCCAGGTACACATGCGTGGTGGGGAATTCTGCTGGTTTCGTATCCCAGAACGTGTTTCTAATTGTCACGACACACGACGGTAGGTACCCTGTGCTTGCTTCAACCGTGCATTATCAAGTGTAGTTGGCATTCGTCTCAATGAATACTAAACAAATACATTCATTCCCGGTAGCCTCCTCTTTCATGTCAAGTCAGGCTTAGGAGCTAATAACTTTAATTCACCGCTTAAGCATTATGTTAGACTATTAGTTTTTGTCGCTTTTTTGTTATCTTCGTTGGTTAAAACAAAAATTTATTTGAACCACTACAACTTCATTCTTAATTTCACAAGAACTGCTTCTCCACTGAACTAGAATGATGTGCGATGGGTTGCGGTCGGAATCGGTTGCGCCTTACTGGGCCCCGACGTGATTCCGATGAATGGTCCAAATCAATTCGTGATATCAGTCTTTTTGCTCTGTGATTAGTAGAGAAAACTCTCACCGCCCTCTAAAACCAATCAGATGCAAGACTGGAACCATTCGCGTGTTGGTCACTCAAATTTTCCCGCTTTACAACGTTTGCCTGTTTTTACGTAGTTCCTATTGGCCCTCTGTCATATCTTTCTTAGTTTTTATTGGCCTTTGTGATTGGTTTGATTCGATTTTACGACACTCGATCGAAGTGCCCTTGATTGACACCGAACCACTCTTCGCGCAGATACAAGATACTCAGATAGAGGAAAAAATCCAATTGTGTTTAAATCTCTTGCAGATGAAGGTGTAGTTCATGGTGGCATAGGGAGCCAATCTACAAAGACAAAGTCTCCAAGAAAATATCCAGCACCTCAAGAAGACAATGAAATATATATGGAGGAAGTTCCACTTGCCGCTTTAATTGGAGTTCCAATCGCTGTGCTTATACTTTTAACTGGAACTATTGTTTGGTGCTATTTCATGACAAGAAGGCATCACGCTCGCCAACACTGGGCCAATGATGTAGATAACAGCCCAAAAACCACCGACTTAAGTAGTAAAAAGGACTCACAGTCGGAACTATACGCGCCGAAAAAGGCGATGGAAGAGATGCGGAATGTAAGTTTTAACGTATATGTTGACTGTCCGAATGACAGAGTTTCTCACACTAAGCAGCAATCACGGGCGCATAAGAAAACTGTGTTGCCGCACGAGAAGTGTAATTCATCGCGTGTGAAATGTGATTCATCACGTGTAAAATACAATTCCACGCATCAGAAATGCACGAAATTAAAGGATCCGCCATTGGACGGTCTTATTGTTCACAATGAACCTTCAAGAACTCATTCAAACAGAACAAATCACCGTAAGTGCCACGAGGAACATGAGCCCGCACGCAATGAACCCGGTGGGTTCAAGTCCGAAATAAAGTGTTCCGGTGTTTGAATAGCCAGGAAAAGGTTCAAAATGATAGATCTTCGTGATGTGTTACCAGAAAAAACGGTCTGCTATCCACTGCCTGCAATACCTAGTTCGGTTTCAGCAGTGCTACTTGATTTACGCTTGCCGTTCACATATGTCCGGCGGTAAAAGAAGCATTGAAACAAACATTTACCTCACACCTGAGGCCCGTTTCTCCAAAGTCCCGGTAACTTTACGGGCCCGAAGCCACAATTTAAAATAAAAACTTAAATGATAGGAAAGCAGTTTCTGGTACCCAAACCAGTCCTTTTTGTTTCGTTAGCTGATAGTTTTATTGTTTCATTTTCAAAATTTTTGAAAAAAAAAATAAAACAGAACAGCTTTACAGGCCCGTTAAGTTACCGGGACTTTCGAGAAACGGGTCCCTTGCTAGGATAGAGTGACGACTGGCCAAAGTCAGGAGCTCTCAATATGTCTGGATTAGTTATTACAGTATTCACTTTCGTATTATTCCCATTTCAAAGTTTATTTATAACCTGAAATTATACAGACCTGACGCTTCTGAAATAAGGGTGGCTTTTTATCATTCGATAACCCCACTTTTGGGGCCTAAATACAGAAATGGAATAAATTGTCATGGACTTATTCTGTATTCATGCAAGGGTTATGCTTCATTAATTTTGCAACCAACATAACAAGAATAATTGATATATGGTATTCCCCACCCGCGGTTACATCAACAAATGTTCAGCAAGAGTCGACAGTATGATATTTTATTAACCCTGTACACCTTCACATCAGCATGCATATTCTCCATAATGCTTTCCATATATTTGTTATGGCATTGAAAGGGAGAATTCTTTTGACAATCAAGGGGCGTCTTATTTCGTTATCATTGCCTTTATTCTCCTGACCTTAATGATTGATTCAGTAGTGATACTTTAAAGATGCTAGTAACTGTTAGGCGTTAACGGGTTGAGCACCAGTTATTCGACTGGGGTGGTTAGAACTCTACACAAATAATTGAACTGGGTTGTCTTTTGGGGAAAAACGTCGACAGCGGCAAAAGACATCAACTATTTTGAAAGATAAAAGGAAGCTCAGGAGAAAATAAAATCCTTGAAAAATTTGAACTGCTGGACGGGCTTCATCACATTTAAATCAACCTTTCTCAGTTCATACAGGCACTGCTGATGCCCATAAAAAGGTGAAATGCGTCATTGCCATTGAGTGCGAGAAAATCGATATTCTGATTGGTTCCTAAGGACGTCCGTTTTTATCACCGAACGTCCTTTCGTATCAGGGAAGCCTATTTCGGCGTGTTGGAAATGCTAAAAGCAATAGGCTACCTAAGGTGTTAGTGGTTAGAGGGGGGGGGGGGTACCATGGTAGGTGTGGCCTTGTTGGAAATAAAAAGGGCTCGCGCAAAAAGAATAATAAGCAAGACAACCTTGCCTTGCTCCCATATCCAATTATGTAGTGTCATATCAGCAACTGTCTCAAAATCCTTTCTACGCCCATGAAACAGATAGAGAATGATGTATGCCATTTTAGTATATTTCTTACAAGGATCACGTTTCTTGTCGGTTGCAAAGTATCGAGAGGTTTTCAAACATTTAGAAGAACTCGACATGTTCTCAAGTCAAGACTTTCTAAATCAATATGAAGTCAACATCAGTGTCAGTTCATACAGCACGATCAGTAAGAAGCTAGTCTAGTTGGGACGTGGGCCGCGAGACACAGCATTCAGAATTTCAGTCTTTTAAATGCAATTAAAACACAAGGCTGGTAATAAAACAGAGGCTACTTGAAATGGGCCAACATTTTGACTAGTACAGCATTGGCCCTGAGGAAGATAGGCGCCAAGACATGCGCCCCTTGCCGTAATGATGACCTTGAAATTTCATTAGTTTATCGACACGTCACGTGCGGTGCGAGCATCTCTACGCATGAGTTTACTCAGAGATGAGTGGTTTTCTACATGAAGGAGTATCCCATTCATCATCGTTCTGTCTGTTCTCAGCGATAAATTAATCATTATTCGAATTTTCGACACACTAGTTATAGTTGGAAATAATAAGATAGTTTCAGAAAGAAATTCCTATTAAACTTCCTTTCAAAGTTAATTTACACAGAACGTTTGTATGTATCTGTCTCGCATTGACTAATATGGTTCCAATAATCGCGGGCGGTAGGATCAGAATGAAAATATCTTCCAAGGGAAAGGAAAATGCTTCAAGTTTACGGGAGGTTCAAACACTCGCGCTAATTTCAACCAAGATCCCCCGAATTTAAGCTGTACATAGGCCAAATTCAGGGAAAATCGATTTTGGCTTCAGTTTGCGCTGGGTTGGAGTATGTGCACGTTTTTTGTAACAGGAAGTCGATCATAATCAAACAACCTGGCATGCTCCCAAATGCAAGAGGAAGGCTACTTTGCCCCCCTCAACCCCCCCCCCCCTTGACCCTCCTCCTTGACAAGAAAATTTACCCTGAACAAAGTCACGATTTTGTGAATCACTAAACCAAAATATACTGATCAGAATTATGCCCTCACTTAAACAGACGAGAGTTTCTCTTAACTACATCTGTACAGGACACTTGCTTTGTTATAATCGTAAGTGGAGAGGGTAACGAGGAGAATTCGAGAACCTACTTGTTTCTTATTTACCCCTTAGAAATTGTCTGTGTGGAGATTGCGTAATCCGGAAATCAGAACATGGGTCAGAGTTCCTTCATGCCTTTTTAAAAAATAAATGTCGCCACCTTGGCGAAATTTTGGGAGCAGATATTTTTCTTCAAACCTCTCATAAGGGACCCAGGTTGCAATGGAAGTGCTCATTGGAACCTAAAGAGGGGTAGAGGTTGTCTTACGTTGAGCCATTGACTAATAGGTTATCTACATTTGATGACAAATTACGTTTGGATTTTTAAGTCTATTCAGTTTATATACAATCCACGGCAAAATTATTGAACAAGTAACATTCACGTCGTTACTTTTAAGGAGAAAAAAAACCAAATTTGTAGCAAACGGAAGTCGAATACTGAAATCTACCTTCCACGATTACAGGAAAGTAGTAGGAAAGGAAAGGCGCAACATTATTCAAGGAATGAGAGTGTGAAAGTTAGGGAGTTAAGTTAAAGGTATGTTATTCCAGTTGGTTAACGGAGATGTAGTGCTAGAACTTATCTTGGAATGTAGCCACCCTTATTGAGCTAATCTTCACTAAGTCTCTCCTCTTGGATAAAAAAAGGCGCAACAAGTGAAGAGGCTGTCCACCTAGGGAGTGTGGGAGTTAACTCGTGACCCGAAGCCTTACTAGGACTAGGATAAGCTTTCAAGCACTTATGCGTCAAACCTTGAATCTCTCTTCGAAATCTCCTTTGCGGTTTGAGCGGTTTTCTTATCACTAATAGTAAGGGAGGAATAATCTGTTGAACAATGGAAATTATTTAAAAGCTACCTTGTGTCACTGCTTTGACTCATTTACATCTGGCTCTCGTCCAGTGCGGGGAGTTTGAAATATAAAAAGACAGCAAAGAAAAACTCCCTTAGAGCCTCTATCTGGTTCAGAGAAATTTAAATCAATCAAAAACCAATGACCGACAAAATTTCCAATTTTTCACGAACGTTTTTTGAGAGGAATAGATAAATAAAATTCACGTGCAGAAGGTGTCCTAAGGGTGTCTCGGAAACACCTGGCAATCGCATCGCATCCTGATCAGCTTAGACTCATTCGAGTGATATAAAGCTTACGACGGTTGGGTCGTTTGAGGCTGTGCTTATATTCATTTAAAGATACACGAAGCCGATGAATTTGAGTCAATTTTGAATCTTTTCCATCATGTTTAAAGCTAATATCAGTCTAAACCAAGTACCCCTGATAAAAAAAACCTGTGAGAATGGGACATGTGGCGTAATTCCTTTAGGGCTTGCCACAAGTTGCGCCGATACTTTTTGGCAACTTTTCGTATTCCGAGCAACTTTTTTTGTTTCGAGCAATTTTTTGCATTATGAGAAATTTCTAGTTTTCTAGATATCGGAGCAGTTTTGGTGCTTTAATTGGCCATGCTTCCATATTTTACAATGTTTCAGAAGATAATTTGTGAATTTCCTGTGAAAAAGAAGCAGTTCCTCCCTCCTGGGGCAGATCATGAGCGAAAGAGGCATGCCGCCGGGCTGCTACGTCAGCGGTTTTGTAAAGAAAACATAAAATGGCGGACGAAGATTCACAGGTCATTCAGATCCTTTGACGGTAGCTGCAGAAGCAGGGGCAAGACTGAGTACTTCAGCGAAAGCGGCGATTTCAAGAGAGCGCAAAGTGCAAACAAATCTAATTGGAAAAAAGCGAAATGTCCGAGGCACAGCAGATCCAAATGTGAGTGCTCGGGATAGATCAAATCAGTTCAAAGGAGAGCACGCAGGAAAGTAGACAATCTGAGGCCTTTTCTTGAAAAATATGGCCATCGTCTGACATCCTCAAGTCATTTGAATGAACCCATCCCCCTTATTCTCAAGAAAGAAAAGGACTGTGTTAAATCTGAAATTGTTGCAGGTGATAGTTTTTCAGATATTTTTATGGAAGCAACAGGCTTGGAGAGGCTTTAGTTTATTGTGGTGCGCTTTATTGCTAACCATTGTTTTATACAACAGAGGCTTGTGAAGCAGGAGGTTCTTGCAAAGAGCATGAATGCGGAAGAACTTGTTCAGCGTTTAATGCAATGTCTTGCTGGCGAGTGCATGATTCGTCCCGATCAACTGTTGGCATCAATGAGGGATTGTGTAGCAGTGAATGAAGCTGGTCTGCGTCAAATCAGTTTTTTCTTTCCCAACATGTTCATTGCTACATGTTTTTTTCACACCGGCGATTGTCAATATTGGAAAGCACTTCGAATTTAGTGTATTGAACACATTTTCTAGGTACTGGAATACCATGTTCTCTCTCAGTCCAGCTGCCCGCATAGAATGGAAAACAAGGACAGGAACTGCAGTGCGTCTAAGCTCAGAAACGAGGTGGTGTAGTAAGTGGGAAGTCCTAAATCTAGTAATGCAGTATTTTGGGGATGTGGAGCCTTTTCTAAGAGAAAAATGAACACCTGGCTCCCTCTTGTCAAAGGCATCTCTTGGAGTTCTTCGATGACTCAGTCAGTGCTCATGACTTGAAATTGAACTTGCTGTAATGATTGATGCTGGCCAACACTTTGTTTCAGCAATATATTAGCTTGAAGGAGATGGTCCTCTTGCTATGAGCGATTATCTGCATTAGCCCATGCAGTAGCTGTGGACTCTTATCCCAACACTGAAGTAAAAGCTCGCGAGCATGCTTGTAGGAATGTACCACTATGTAACCAGCTAGTTGCTCAGGGCAAGGCTTGCATAATCCCAGGGTTTAGGTTTATCAAAAGAAATTCAGTGGCGAATTCCACACAAGGGTACGTGCATTCCGAGCTGCCACATTGTGTTGTCCAGTAAAAGTACGGGAACTACACCCCACTGCTGCTTCAGTTTAAGAGCTTAAGCTTTTCCCCTTCCTTAACAATGATGCTACAATTGCCGGGCTTGTACGAGAGCTTCCTCTCTATCTTGCCATTGCTGATGGTGTAGTTGTCGAATAAAAAGAGAGAAAAGTGCGGTGGTGGTCATCACAAGAACGGGTTCTTCCAAACTGGTCAGCAGCTGTAAATATTTTTCTGATTCGACCAAGCTCAGCCCTCATCAGTATCCTTCAGAATATGTTTTCAAAGCAGCAAGATGCAGCACTGGCAGAGACTGCTGCGATATGATGGCAGCCAGCGAAGTATCTTACCTTGATGAGCTACATGTCAGTGCTGTTGTTTACAAATCCATGCCCAGAGGAGAAACATTTTAAGATAACATTTATTTGGGAGCCACTAAACAGGTTATCTGTAGATAAGTTTGATACAATATTGTTCACATAGAGATAGATAAATGTTGAGTTTTTGTCGTCAGTCACTAAGTCAGTCCCTTCAGAGTGATGTGTATTTCTATGTACTAAAGTGTGGTACAACATAAGTCTGTTTTAATTAAGTTCAAGGTTACATGTTTTTAGCAACTGTGATTGCAGTTAAATTGCTTGAAAATGGTTAGAAGTCTTGACCTTGAACAGCACCGACAATTTCATTGGCTCATAAGAGAATTTTTACAAGATTAATATTGATATTGATACGTAGTATTTACTCGTACGTATTGTGAAGAAACTTCTTTAGCGACGCTGGTTACAACGCAAAACTGCACAAAAATGCTTTGAAATGTTACTTTTGTTGTACAGATTGCATATTTTTGCATCAGACCAAAAAAAGAAGAGAGAAAAAAAAGTTTTTGCTTTTTTTAGCAACTTTTTAGCAACTTTCGTTACAAAAAGCAACTTTTGACTTTTTTTGGAGCAACTTTTGAACAACTTTTTGAGAAATTTCGGGTAACTTTTTGGAGAATCTCGAGTAACTTGTGACAAGCCCTAAATTCCTTACCCTTGTCCCTCACGATTGCACTTCGTGCGCATGCACCATTCACCTTTTCGCAATGCACTTGTTACCTCGATCTGGTGGTTGGTGCCAAATGGTTGAAACTTAGACTGACCTGAAGTGAGCCTGAGATTTTATGAAGGAATAGCATATGAAATATCAAAAAAGGTTGAGAACATTAATATTTTGCTGAGGCAAGAACTTCCCAATGGATATGTCGGAGATATCAGCGGAAGTTATGAAGAAAACACAGAACACCCATAATCCTGAGTGCCCAGGACTGGCTATGAAGCAGGCATCATGACAAGGACTTGAAAAAGAAACACTAAAAGCCAATGGATGGGTTTAGTTCGAGAAGACAAAAGGATTCGACAAGAATAAAGTGTGCTTACAAGACTTCTTTCCCAGCTTTCTTGAGTTTATCTTGTTTCTCAGAACGCTGGGAAAAAGTCCTCACTTTTTTCTAAAAGTAGCACTCTATTTTGTGGTTACTGAAGCTGAAAAAAATTCTTAGCGTTCCAAGCCACTCATCGTTACCCCTTTTAACATGTTATAGGAACACTTGCGACATTTGAACTGTTGACTTCAATGAGAGCCAGTTGTATTGCAACGGCAATACAACTTGTCAGCAAACCACAAAGGATCATAGAATACACACACGACAAACGAATGATTGTTTGATCAAGTTCAAATACAGAGGGGGGCATCAGAGGTGATGCTTTTTTTTTTTTTTTTTTGCATGTTATTGTGTAAGTAGGAAAGAAGGACAAACAGTCTTCGGATAAAAGGTGGGGCTTACTTAATAACTTAAGCTAACATATCTGTAAAGCTGAGCAACCTTCAAAGTATACAGTTCAGGTCAAGTAAGCTTTGGTAAACGGTTTACATTTTAAAGCTCAGTCTTTGAATACAATCCAAAACTTATTTGTGGGTTACGCCTTTCGATTTGTACTTTGCCTATCATGAACTAAGCAATATTTCTCACTGGCTGGCTCCTTTAAAAGCGTTTAGCCATGACCGTGGGTTCTCGCAGAACACTTCAACCGCCAGCGTTAATAATAAGATGATAGATTTTTTGTTTCTCGGACCGTGTAAATTATGTTAAGTCACTGTGCAAAGGCTAGTAATATTTTCAAAATCATAAAACAAACATTTCACGCTCTATTAAAGCCAATATTTACGACGTCTGCATCGCTGAGAAAGGAATTAAACGGTGACTCCCGCGCAATTGGAAAATTCCCCCCCTTTTTCCCTTTAGCGGAACCGGTGCCAGGTGCTGAAATGTAGTATGCTATCATAACACAGAATGCTTTGCAGCCATGCATCTTGTAATATAATTCCTTTCGCTAGCAAAACCTCGTGAAGATGGCTCATACAAAGACCTTTCATTTTTTCAGATGTTCGCGCGTCTCAAATAGTGTCGTTACATCTGATGCTCGGCATGTTAAGAAAGGTTCGGTGCCCCTTATGTTAAGAACATCACAGGATAGATCTGAGAATATAATGAGTTGTTTTCCACGAAGTCTCGAAGGTATTTTCCAAGCTATACTAGATAACCTATCCAAATAGTTGTTACGCTTGAAAATGGGATGAATATAGATCTATTGATGTATATTTGGAGGGGGCACGGAGGCGTGGCCAAGTCCCCTCCACAAGGACCACAAAAAATGTCAGAACCCAGTCATACTGAACACGAGACCAAGTGGTACTTGAATGTTCGGACGAGATTAAGCCCTTCTGTCAGAAATAAAAACACCAAAGAGGAGACGGTCCGGAGCCTGAGGTGAGGGGCTGCTGAGAACATAAGACAGCACTGGATTAGCATAAGCTTTCTTTCATGTTTTTCTTGAGATACATGTTTGTAAAGCATGTCATTACGAATTAACCTCTACGACATTTTAGCAAATCTTGAAGCATTTTACTGCAAAACTGGTTGGTCGTGAAGAACCCTACCGATTAAATCAGGCAAAAATATTCCAACCAATACCAATCATATTGTGTATTGTGGATTCTCGTGACTGTTCTTTTTTTCCTTGCCGCACTCTCATCGAGGTGAGAATTACGATACTAGTTACACGATGGACTTAATTGAATTTAATCTAAGCTCAGCTTGCTTTCATGAACACCACTCCTGCGAAAGACCCGTTTGGATTTTTAACTTTACAATAGTAAAGAATGTATCGACCACACAAGAATAACTGAACGCTGAACATAGTGCAAATTGTGAGCCTGCAAATTCACAAGGCATTCTTTCGGCCGAGGCAACCAAAGAAAAGTTATCGCTATTCATAGTTGAGGTTAGATATGATAATGTATTTGTATTTGTATTTACGAATATTTATATAGGATAGCCCAGTTCAGCTAATAGCTGGTTTAAATGGGGCCCTGTCACACCCACCCATCCCATCCCAGGGGGACATCCATCACACAGTAATCTCGTGCGTGGGAAATGAACGCCTCCTACCCCTTGCCCTGCAGGAGACGGGGCCTATGGTTTATTCGTCCTTATCCGCGAAGACTAGAATATCTATCCATTTCTTGATATTATAGAAAGGTAGCAAATTCTCCTCAGTTATTTTAAGATCATGAGTATTGGTCCGGCCGGGGCTCGAACCCTCGACCTCCCGCACAACACAATCCGGCGCTCTAACCAACAGAGCTAACCGGGGGACGGTACAATGGTAATAATGGTAAAAATATCCGATTCTACCTTGTATAGATACTAGAAACCATCACAATAATTTTATAGATTATATTCTAATTCGCTACCTCGCTCAAACGAATGTAAAACGTTTATCATTCAATGAGCAACCCCAATTGGGGTGTGTCAACAAGAGCCGTATGCGACCCTCTTTATTATGCCTTCATCGACAAAATGGATAGGGATGGTACATCAACAGAATGAAAACTCGGAAATGTAAAAAAATACAGCAAAAATACAAAATAAATACAGCAAGAAAAACCACCCTACAAAACAATCTAAACTATATTTGTATAAGCAAAAACTACTTGTAAGAGAAACTGATAACCCCTAGTCACTGGGTATTTAATTTTGAGGGTGTAGGGACGGTCGTAAGACGCGAATGAATATAAATGACAACAACTCGAATAGATAGCCTACCGCTAATGAAGCAATTGTAACAACATACCATGTATCACCCCCAAAGAAAGGGTTGTGTAACTGTGATAAATACATTTCTAAACAATTCATTAAAAAAGAAACATTCGCAAGATCTGTCTTGTGCATGTGAATGAGAGCAGACGTAATGATTACAAACAATTTGTATATTTAACCGGGTGCTGCTTCTGATGATTAGCGGAAATCTTAACACATATCCTGCTTAGCTACCGCCAGTGGGGTGATAATTACTACTACAAGGACACGAATCACGCAAAACAATAAGCGATCAATAATTTATTAACACGCATCGAAATTTGTGCTAATTGTTTCCAGATGCACTGTCTACTTTACTCGCTACGAAAGCAAAGTGTCGTTCTCATGCTCAAATGTTCAGTGGATCTTGCATGTGTTAGTACGTGATTGCCCGTAATCTTTCAGTGCTACGTTTCCGTTTTCAAGCTAAATATTTGTGAAAACTTACTTATTTACGCTTGTGTATCTGCTGACAAATCTTTTAAGCTGAAATGTACGATCTATCTCGCCAACATATCACAAAATAACTGGTGTAAGGAAAAGCTGCCTCTGACATATCCTAGGACCGGAGACAGATTTCGTTAGTTGGCGGATTTCTACCCAGATACAACTGGAAGCTGGTGAGTCTTGCAATTTTATTTTGGTGAAATGCTATGAAACTGCTGTTCCCGAGGTTCGTTTGCATTGATGGATAGATTTAACAGATATGTTAAAGTTATCAAATATGAGTTTACCAGCTGAGCTTACGTTCAGATGATGGTTGCAAACCGAAGTGCATTTTGCGAGTATTTTAACGTTACAAACCTCTTTCAAATGGTATGGTTACAAGTTCGACCTGCTAAACCGAACTGAATTTCGTGGTTTGCTACCGTGCTTAAAAACTTAACCTAAAACTTAAATATGATAAAAAATGAAATTCCCAAGTTGTGCGTCCTTTTGAAAGGCAGCCTTCTAAAATTATTTTCGGTTGGGTCATGTACCTTTCTGGTCGTCAAGCCCAATAAAGACCGCAGAATTCTACAACAGATACTTGAAAATATGTGTGTTTGCTCCCCAGCCCCCCCCCGCCCCGCCCGCCCGCCCGCCCCACTCCTTTACACCTTTACGTAACATAAATGGTAAATGATACCACGACGTGTGTTTCAAGATTCGAAGATAATACAAAATACTAAAAATCTCGACCGGAATGATTCATAAAGGTAACATATTTTGTGGTTGCTTAATTGAGAAAACAATTGCCGTAACATTCTTTCAAAGCCGCACAATTCCCACTTCAGCGAAGACTTAGTCCTCGTGGTTTCGAGGGGGTTTCACTGACTTTTGGCCAATGCGTAATTTGATTAGTTATGCAGGAGGGCCCACTCTTAGCCAATGAAGAAACGACGGAAACGGTTACTGTAGGAAGCGCCGCTTTTTTCAACCCAACTTGACCCGAGTCCATTTTAACTCCTTCTTTTTGTCACTTGAGGTACTCATACGCTACCGAGCCGGACAAAAGCTGAGTTTGGGCTGCGTATATTATTATTAAGTTTCCATCAGCCATCGAGATAGAATAGGAACTCAAATACTAAGGCTTTACTATCTTTATAAGTAAACAATATTGGAGAAATCTTTCTCTTGGGATTCTATCAAACTTGACAAATGTGATTTATCAACTGAAGCAACAAACCCAGCGAAGTCTGCGAATTCTCATCGTCAACCGGCCGGATTCTGCTACTTCAATCAATAAAAAGCTTAGATGAATGTAATAGCAATTTCTCTTGTGCCGTTTCAGCGGGAGTCCTTGTTGGAGAGTTTGAGATCACGAAATTAAATTACACGAGATGATAAGCTGAAAAAGAAGGTACAATGATTAAGAGTTCCTTGGCCCATTTAACTTAAGAATCATAAGAGGTTCATCTATGAATCCTCTTTATCAAAAATAGAGATTCAGGTAATGGAATTTGACTTTAAAAGTAATTGTGAATAATCATGTGCACAGAACACATAATGGATGTTTTTGGATATGTTTGGAATCTGTGGGATATAAATTTACGAGTAAAAAAGTATAACATGCGTCATCTTGTCTGGCAGTATAATTCTTGAAATATGTGGAGGTTTACATGTACAAAAACAATAACAAGAAGTTATTTCTTGCAGAAAACTTCAAACGCCTACCGTACCGCTTCCATGTTGTTTCTTAAAGCAGCCGTTTCCTATCAAGTAATTAAAAAGCGGAATTTCTATCTAACGTAAATTAACTTCAGCATCCAAGACTTGAAAGAAGTTGATTTTCTCTATCAAAGGATTAAGCTTTCTGGAGCTTTCGTTGATTGTGTTGACTTTCCGAATAAAGCCAAGTAAACCAGCTCCAAAGCAGCTTAGCTAAGCGTAAACTGTGGTTTTTTAATTAGCTTAAGAAGTGTTTACCTTGTAATTTTGTGTCGATTTGAGCAGGAAATCCTTCTGATCATTGAACAGCGTAGGCCTGCAATCCATTAAAAGAATTTTAATGTTTACATTTAAATTCGATTGTTTTTGTGGACTTCCTGAAATCTTATCCTGGATTTCAGGGAAACAAAAACAAAATTTGGTCATATATTCGAATAATTGTAGAATGAACAAAAAGGCGATTTATTTTCACCTTGACTCGTGCTTGGTTTTGGATAATGTTCAAGCGTATCATGTTCTCTTGGCCGGAATGATGTCGAAAAACTTGTTGTAATACTATCCTCCTTTTCCTGTTTCGGCCCGTATGGCAATTTATTGTAGGCTACAATTTCGTAGCATATAAAAGGGTAGCTTGTGTAACAGACGAAATGATGTCGGAGTTTTTCAGATGAGCGGAGGCGAACGCTAGACGAACGCGAAGGGCGACTGGCGTAACCATCACGCCTGCGGTTATACTTTTGCTCGCCTGAATACGCAGAAAAGAAAGAAAGAAAGAAAGAAAGAAAGAAAGAAAGAAAGAAAGAAAGAAAGAAAGAAAGAAAGAAAGAAAGAAAGAAAGAAAGAAAAAAAGGGAGATAGAAAGAAAGAAAGAAAGGAAGAAAGAAGGAAAGAAAGAGAGAGAGAAAGGGAGAAGGGGAGAAAGAAAGAAAGAAAGAAAGAAAGGAGGAACAGACAACTTTTCTTTAAGAAATTTAACTATCTAATAGTGGGTTTAGATTCAGTGCGTAATGTGCCCAATCATATGGACAGCACGAGGAAGCCCTTAGCTTGTTTTAAATCACATCCGAGATCACATCCCGAAAGGAAGATTATGAGGATCGAGGAAGATTAAATCTCTTTTGAAGTAATTTCCTTTTAAATACTTATAAATCAAGTTCATATTTCGCAAAGACAATGAGTCAGTTTTCAGCTTTGATTCCACTTTTCACTTCTAAGTGCTCCAGCCGTTTTAGATTTACAAGAGCTAAAAATATACCAACTGTCTGATCTTAAGGCTCAAGTTTTGCTCTCCTCTCAGATCCTCACGAACGCTTCAGGGGAGATCGGTGTCTCCAGTGCGATTTTGTAAAGAAACCAAAATGGAGGCCAGAGTAAATCTAGAACTACCAATCTGTAAAAGTAACTATTACACCGTTTGTTAGGAGTAAAAAATTTCCACAGAAAATGAAAGTAATATTCTGTTATCCTAAAACAGCCTCAGACTGGTCAATAAATAGAATCGCACAGTTGAGTGCCATCAATTGCAAAGAAAATCGCTTTGCTTTCTGAAACCATCTCAGTAAAAAGTACGTGAAATTTGATATCTAACCCGTTTCATTCCAACTTCAAATCAACATTGTCACATAAATAAGATCCCACGTCAACTCAGTCAAGAACAACAACAACAACATAAACACTGAAAATAAAAACCAAGGAGGTATAAAGCTCCACTTGCGTTTTACACAGACTAACCGTAAGGGTTAAAAAGAAAGATATAATTAAAGGTTAAAGTCTGTAGAGACTCAAAGGAAACACAGAATTAAAAATTGTATGGGGGTAAAATTGGCGAAAATTAAGACTACATTTCATTCGTGTAAACTTTACACACTGTCCAAGCATCGAAATTTTAGTCATTGCTAACACTCGAACTGAGTATCACACTTTGCCCTACTATCACACACGTAAGACTCCTGCTCACAACATATGAGAATAAATAGAAATATTTAAGACAAGTCATAGCGTTTCCTATTTCTGATTTATTCAATTCAGTAGTTTGATAAGAAAGACCAGAGTGTAACATAAGTCAGGCGCCATGTTCTATTCAGTACACTGAATTTCTTCCGTTTCTCGTTGACAATTACACTCAATTAGAGAGCTTGTCCACTTGAGTGTACCCTCCTGCTTTCATTACGACAAAGTAATCTCTCCCCGTCGATAGTTAAGGTGATCTGATTGCACTGTTGCCTTTATCAATCGCGTCCACGACAAGCTTAAGTTCACTGAGGCGGCCTGAATCGGAACAGAACGCTGTGATATCAGCAGATATCAAAACCAGCCGTTTACTTGAACTGATAGTTTTGAAGGCTTAAAACGCCTACAAACCGAGCTAAAGACAGTGATCCACTAGCCCAGCAGGTTCCCAAATACGCGATCCATTACAAAAATACTTTCAACGTTCTTCAAGAAAATCAGGTGTAAAACTAAAAGCCGATTTCTTGGTCATGCACTGTGACTGATATCATCTTTACGTCAGAATGAACTCATTTTGGTCAAGATAACAGACTTTTGAAATTAGCCAAGACGGTAAGCAGACGGCGAAAATAGGAGCATGACTTTGTTGTTTACGACTACAAGTGGTCGATCCCTTGAAGCCTTGGTTTGTATAAATGACCGATGGTATTTAACCTGCAGGTTGTTCAGATCACGCCAATTCGTAAGACGGGCGCATCCGAGGAGTCATCTGTGGTGTCCCACAACCGTTCATGTAAGCTGTTTAAGCGTCCAAAATAGGAAAGCCTTGTCAAATGCAAGTAAGTTGAGAGATCTAAACCATCTCAGCACCAAGGACTGAGCTTGTAACAAAGATAACTTCCTTCCTGATAAAACATTAAGGTTCCGCCATCTGGCGCCAGACCGCACGATATCTGGTCGTACTTCTGGCTGAAGCGCGCCAACTCTAATACAAACAAGCTGCACAACACCCTTAAAACACAAACGCCTTACAGAACGCTGGGATAAAGATACGCCGCTAATTTGTAATCAGGGTGAGAAGTTGAAAATGAGGAAAAGAGCTGTTTGGAGAGTTGTTTTCGCCGCATGGACATTCGCAACGCAAATTGCAACGGATGAAGCAGGTATGAAGAAAAGAAATAATTTGAATTACTTCCAATGAAGTAAGTTTATTTGATAAGGCATCACAGTAGCAAACAAGTAATAATATTTAGAAACCCTCCCTCGGGCAATGGTTCTCAGTGTGACGCGGATGTCCCTAATCTTCGTCCTTACTGCGCCAGGGAGGTGACAGCAATTCAACTGCCAAAGGGTGAAAAACTTCTATTACTTTTAATGCGTCGTAAACGAACAAATAAATGTTCTGTGGATAGAACTGCAGGTGTGCACACTCTTCTTTGGCAATTGTACGAAGTGTTTGTGTCTGCTCTGTTCGGGTGGCGTGGGAGATGGATCGGTACCAATGGTGCATACACCAACAATATGGCTTCCATCGCACGTTCTGTTTATAGTTTTTTCGATGGGATCATGCTGTTCTTTTACAGTCAAAATATTTTCATCATTTAGTAAAAAAAACATTCCACATTTCCAACAAATCAGCAGGCAGGTCAAAAACAATTGACTGGGTTTCGAGGCCTTCCAAGGGCCAACAAAGACCATTATCGCCTTAAAAAAAAAGCATCTTGAATACACCACATGGGTTTCTCATACAGAGTATACTATAAAACACAATGTGCTTTTCATATCGTTTTCTGGCGTTCAACAGCAACAAAAATTAATCCATTTATTGCTTGCGGAATGAAAGAATAATCTAGAAGAACAACAATGACGTCAAAAACTATGACGTCAAAAACAATGTTTCATCATAATCAGTAGGAGAACATATGAAAAGGAACTTGAAATTTTTCTTAATAAAAAGGTAAAACAGCTTCGAGCGCAGGATCACAGCCTAGTCATGCAAGTGGCTGGCTGGGAAACAATCCACATTGTTATGCAAAGTGGAGTGCTTTCCCCTATCTCAATTTGTAAAGGTCTTTTGCCGCGCAATTTCCGTAAAGGATACTTAGCCCGGGTAGTTTTACTTTTGCTGTCAACATTATCTATCTAATGCCATGAGGTCTGTCTTCGACTAAAAAAATGACGGTTCGATCAACATGATTAACAGCAACGCCCTCTGAAAGATCTGTTCGTAGCAACCATCCCGCTCGGAGGCTTTCAACGAGCGAATATCCATCTCACAGGTCAAGGATTCTCGTGTTCTTTCTCATGTCAATAACCTGTAAAGAAGGGTATCATTTCCAATTTCACGAGTCTATGACATCAAATTAATCATGGCGGATTTAAAAATCTGTTGGCACGCGACTCGCCAACGTGCAATTAAAAGGGCCTGCAAAAGGAGCAGAAGGTTCTGAAGGACGATATGATTTAAGTAAGGTTTGATAATTTTCATATTTTCTCTTTCTTTACGATGTATAAAAACATCTCATTTTTTCCTGTAACAACCCTCTGAAGAAACCGTGGTAACATTCCAAACCAGTAATTCAGGGTTGTTTAGAGATAAAGCGGAAATAATTAACCATCCAAAAAAGATAGCGACCGTCTGTTGTTTTCCCTCGACACCCGATGCACGAAACATTAAATCCTCATAACAACATACATGGGCTCTAAATCATTTCTACAACTGCGATCTGCCTCTTTCTAGACTGTATTTTAATTGCACGTCGTTTAAAAGGCGTCAAGATCTAAATTTCGAGCGTCAAGATGTTGCATTATCACTGATAAACTGTGTCCTTATCTTGCCTTCTTTAGACTTGAAACACTTGCATCCAATTAGTCTCTCGAAATAACCTACCGCGTGAAAAGATGCATTGTTCTTGATTTTTTCTTTCTCTTGGAATTAAAATCAAATGCAGTTGAGAGAGATTCCAGTCTCCAGTGTGACTTATAAACAATCCTCATCGGGAACATCTGTAAACGTTCCTTAGACCATGATCGTTGAATATCACTTATTTTTGTCTAAGACACTCAGAATTAGCTTAGCACGTGTCATACAATGACTCCGACTCAACACAAATCAAACTTTGCAGTTTAGAAAACTTAGATAAAAAGTGTTTCATTCGGCAAGGTTATCTATAACATGATCGTAATCATATTTTTGCGTGAATAACCTTGGAGCAACTGATGTATGATTCGGCCATGCATTTATCTGACAGGACACAAGAGAGCTTGAAATCAAAACAAAAACACAGACACATTATTCAGCAATTCCCAGTTCCTTTTCAATAGTTCCTTTGTACTATGCAATCAACGCCCAATTACAACAAGAACGCATACTCCCTATTTCTTTCCGTCATCCATACTTTAACGCCCTTTTACTATAAGGTCAAATGACAACATGGAAAGTGCGCATTCTGTCATCCTAGATTGAAAGACTTAGACAAAAAACAGAGCATAAAAAAGGGTGTTATTGCATCAAAAAATTTTTGATATCGGCAAATTCACGAATTGACAGTTGTACATCCGCCCGGGTTGTAACCTTTCATCCCGGCCTGGGAAATTCTAGAAGTTTGCGTCGCATCGGGCGAATGATTATTGTTTTTTTTCCTGTCCTACTGATGGGTGAGTTAACCTCAATCGTTTAAATAAAGGCAGTCTTCAATTCGAATGAGGCTGTAGTTACACGGACTCTAAAAGAGTTATTAGAATGGACTGATAAGGGCCGATTGACCAGTATTAAATCACCTCCACGAGATAAATCTTAAATTGTGATTTTCTTTCCTTACTCTTCAGAAGGCGACCTTTCAATTAAGTGATAATGCACCGTCATCGTTTTCGTCAAGTAAAAATTCCAAAGGAAACTATCAGTTTGTTCGCGGTTTCATTCAAAGTTGGTCATCTTCTACGATCAAATCTAAGACAAATTTGCACGGCCAGAGGCAATGGGTTAACCAGACTTCGTCTACAGGTTTGGAGTACCAACGCAAAAACTACTGTGACACGAAGATGTCAATAATCTACCGACTGCTTGTCCCTATGCGACTCGTTCTGACATGAAAATGTTTCACAAGAGGTCCTGGGATCTTCGTGCAAAGTTTACAAATTTACAAGTGACCTATTTTGAAGCAAGCAGTGTTCGACCAGACTAACAAGCCCTCTTCTCCCAGCTCTCTGTCACAATAATCACAATGCACGTTTTTCTTATTCTTCTTTAGGAGGCAATGGCTTGATTCACAATGGACAACCAACATCGTCATCTTCATCGGGTAAGGAAACTAGGCTCTGCTACAGTTGGTCAACTTAATCTTAAAGTACACCACTACGGAAAAAAAAAAAGAATTGGATAAATCTCCTTTTTATGGCAATTAGTATACTTAGTTAGGAGATTTTGTTGTCATCATTCTACGAAGACAAACTCCAAATAAAAAGTTATGGAAGGTAATGTAAGCTTCTGGTTCCCTCCGGAAAAAAAATTTCTTAGCGGGCCCTTTCAACATTGCTGAAAACAATTTCGTAATGTCGGTTTCTGTCATTGAAAACAATTTCAGTAAATGCAAGAATTCAGTGTTTCGCGTCTTTGTAACATTCATGAAAAAAACAAAGTCGCCTGAATTCACAAAAGATGCAATTACTGGCAATTGCCATTGACTATGGTTAGCTTGGGTTAAGAAAGAAAAAAAAAACTCGCTGTAAAATTTTAAAACTTAAAAAGATAACGGTATCGACTTTGGCCTTGTGACATTGTTTGTGATTTGTGTATGCGAATATGCTTCTGCCATCATTTGGTTTCACACCACACTTCAAACAAAAAAATTTTTTGAATTTAGTACTATTTACCTATCTTCGCCTCCGACAAAATGTGCTTACATGTATTGAATCAAACTCAGAAGTTTGAAAGTTACAAAGCAAGTACCACTTCGTTTCTTACAAGTAGTCAAATTCATAGTTCTAACAAACACAAGAATAGCAAATTGTTATCGACCACATCACTGACGTACTAATCTTGAGCAATTTGCAATACTCTACCCAGGTCCTAAAATTTACAGTTCTTACCCAATACAGATCACTTGTTCTACTGGCTGTTCTGTATTTTAAAAACAAGATGATTGTGTTTTTCATGAATTTAGTCTGATATGGCACATCCACAACCTAATTGCAAACGTATTGACTATTTAAGTGGCCTCCCCTATAAGCCTGGTGCTTTCTAGGAGGCAGTCCTCTACCATACTGTTAAATTTGTAAACATATCATTTCTAGAGTGGAAATAAATGATATGAAACAAATAAACGATGATGATGAAGGTGACGCGCCTTGTACCCTGTTTTATTCTTTTATGGAAACACTCCGCAGCGATGAACTACACCTAGTTGCTTCTTAGGTCTTCACCGACTTGATTTATTTTGCTTCTTTCATGCACAGCGTCTCCAAGATTTGTGGACTCCATCAGGATGCAACAGACTTTCATTGCATGGCCCGCACGCCACAGCGTCCGACTCAAATGCAAGGCCAGTGGCTCAAGTCCGTTAAGATTCCAGTGGTTAAAGGATGGTGATCCTTCCATACATCGAAGATTGCAACCGAGACTCAAAACGAACATGTGGTACCTGAAGCTTAAAGACTTGTTGCCCTTAGACTCTGGGAAATATACTTGTATAGTTTCCAACACGTATGGCTCCATAAATCACACTTATACCCTACGAGTTGTAGGTAAGAAGTAGAATATCATTGACAATTGCATAGGCAATTTCGTATCCTGACTAAATTATGAGCGAATGTGCAATCACTGCAATTAGTAGTTTTTGGCAAGGAAATGTCGAATGTAAATTTTGGGACTTGAGCAGTGGCAAAATGAATGGAGGCATATATTCTTAGGGTACGTGTTACCTTAAACCATGTGTTGACAAAAAAAGACACCTTATAGCTCCTATGAGGATGTGTGAAAGCAAAGGTAATGTGCTTGAAAACGCTGAATACAGAGCTGAAGCGAGGATTACGACCATGGCTGCCTCAAAACCCAAGTCGGAACAGTACGTCGCAAAACAATCTTACATTGATAGCTTGTTTTCGTTTCAAGCTTGGGTATTAGAATTTTCCTTTATTCTGAGAAGCCATAACGTGATTTTAAAAGCACTGAACGCTTTTCCACGCGACGCATTCCGCCATCAAGAGGTTACATTCCTCTTGCAGAAAAATCTCGAACTGACCCTTTTCTGTAATTTTGATAACTCTCATCGATTTGATTATAATGCTTGTATTCCTTTTGCAGAAAAAACTTGAAGTAAGCTTGTTGTGAAATGTAGATATCTTCCATCGTTGAATTATCAAGTTTGCCTTCCTATTTCATAAAAATCCCGGATAAAGCCCATTGTAAATTGTAGATAATTTTCAACTTTAAATACCTATGTTTGTATTCTTGTTGCATAATGATCTAAGCCTACACTAAAATGTAGATAACTTCCATCGTTTAGTAACTTTCATTTTAAAGCTTCTATTCTAGTTGCAGTGATATATTACACGAGGAAATATAGATCGATCACCTCCATTGTTACATGATTAAGCTTCTACTCCTGTTGCACAGAAATCTGGAGCTAAGCTAATACTGCAATGGAGATAACTTCCATATTTTCATTATTAAGCCTCCATTCATTTTACAGAAAAATCTCGCACCAAGCCTATTCTGAAGTGCGGCTTTCCTAAAAACACCAGCGTCCAGCTTGGGCAGAACGCTTCAATGACTTGCATCGTTCTTATCAGTGGAACACTACCAGATTTTAGATGGCTTAAGTGGAACAATATTCCCAGCACTTTCCCCAACTCGCTTGACTTTGAGAACGGATCCTATACCCTTGTCAACCCTCGGCAATATCAGACGGTTCACGTTGGAGGAAAGTACGGCGTTGAAGTGAACATTGGGAATGTCACACCTAACGATTTGGGCCTGTATACGTGTTACGTTAGCAATCACCTTGGTTTCGATTACATGAGTGCATTTTTAAGCGAGAAAAAGGGGAGGAGAAGAGAATCTGAAGGTAAGCTAGGAACGACACTTACTCTGCAACGTGATGTCGTAATGGTAGATATGAAATCATTCAGTTACCTTATAGGATATGAAGAGACAGTAGAGCATCGCAAAATCACACCAGGTTAACTTGAACAAGCTGGTTATTTGAATTCAAAGCCATTTGACGGTATTTTGGAATCGTTTACTATTAGCCAACTCGAAACCACTGTCCTATCGAGTTGTTTTTCGTCGCTCTTTGCAATGAGTTAGGGTTAGTGACGTTGCACTTTACATATACGGTGTTTAATAAAAAGGACTTTTGTCTTTGTTATTGCTCAAATTAATGCTCAGTGTACATTGTTTAATTGATTATGGTTACAAATCATTGAATTAATGTAGTAGTAACAGGGGCCTGAGGCCCTAAATAATGAGGCTCTTAATGAGGCCTGAGACCCTGAATAATGAGGTTCTTTTGCCGGAAACAGACGGCTCAGTTTCAAAGGATAATACATCCGTTTCCTGTTATGTTAAAAAAGTTGCTCACCGAGTTAATCATATTTACGATAAGACAATATTGTCAACTAGAAATTTCCCTTAATTTGGAAAATCAACAAAACATGTTCTGATCTCCCTTTTGGTCTAAAACTCTGGACAACGTGTCTAACATTACTCAATTAAAAGGAATCCATAGCTAGTCACGTTGTTGCATCATAAACAATTTTAAGATTTTTCTACTTTCTGAACATATTACTTTGGTCGCCTTACGAAAATATGATCGTGAGGTAGTATACGAGCGCTATTCACTGCAAGGAGATGACCTAGGGTTTAATAGAAGTACTTGAACTATTTCTGTTGTGTGCTTCCCACACATTCTACATAACAACAATATCATCACCAGTGCTAAAAGCTTTTTAAAATTTACGTGGACTAAAAAAAAAAGAACATCATGACTTCGTAAAGCGGTAAAACAAAACTTAATGCTACATTCCTCGCTTCTAAATGTCATCTTTGTTCCCCGACCAAACCAAAAATTTTGCCTTTCTTAATCTATTTACGCTAAAAACCGATTTCCTTTTTCCCTGCACGATAGTCTGGACAACCCATCCTAAAATCAATAAGGTTCCCGCCGTCATCCTTTGTATAAATAGGGCGAAAATGGCAGACTCCGCTGAGATGTGCTCGAGAAACTCAGCAGGCTGGGTAGTTGATGAGATTTTCGAACATCCGCCTGCAGTTAGCTTTTGAGATTTGGCAAAGATGAACATCGCATACGGAAGGAAAATTCATTTGCAATAACTCAAGATATCACTTTTGATGTTTGTTTAATCAATTAGCTCGTCAGGAGGGCACTTACCACTGATTTCCACGGGATAATTCATTAGGATTATGTGTAGCTACGACCAAACAATGATGCAGCTAATTCATGTTGAAACCTAAATACTCTTGGCTTTAACGTCATCTTCACTAAAACTTGAAAATTGTTTAAAAAGACTTAGCTTTCTATAATATTTTATACAATTATTATAGAAAATTATTCACAAACTTCCCTTTGTGACAAAAACGACCTCACAAGCAATTAAAGTTACTCATATCGTGCACCATAAATGATCAGTGTCGAGTTGTATTTCAACCTTAACCTTTCAAGTCACAAAAGATGCATTCAACCCTAGAATGCATCTTGTTGCCGTTTCATCATATCGTAGGGTCGCAAACATGCATCCACGACATTTAAGTTTAAGACACAGTGGCCGTGTAATGATAAGTGCACTGTACTCCAGATGAAAAGGTTCAGATTTGAACCCTGGCTGAGCCATTCTCTTGTGAATCTGTTTTGTATTGTCGGGGAAGACGCTTTTCTTTCACGGCGCCTTTCTCCAACCAGGAGTATAACATAATTCTGCTAAACTTTCAAGAAAAACTGACGAAGAGCTGAGGGGTAAACCGATCGACAGACGTCCTGTCCATGGGAAAGTAACAATACACCTTGTCGCTTCATGCAGCAGAAACCGGGATAAGCTCAGACACAATAAGAATTTAGCGTTCAAAGGCTGTCTTTTTTGTTATTTTGAGCTAATATGTTGACTTTGAGAATACAACACCACTCAACAGGAGTACGCTTTGGTAAACAAAAGCTACAGCTGAACATAATTTCAATGCGATCCTTGCCTTTACCAGGATGAAAGGCCTTTCACTGATGTTGTACAGAGACGTTTTTTCAAAACCATTATCGTAAAACTGTCAGAAAATTAGGATGTATTTTGTGATACACTTACTAAAAGTTTTACTCTTATTATTGACTCAGATGCATTGTCAGTCATGACAAAGCGGCCGAAGACGAAGGACCTCGCAAATCACAAGAACACGGAATCTACGCCATTTGGGGGTATGTCAGTGGCTTCCTTCCTTCTTTCTTCTGTTTTTCATTTTCTTGGTGCTTGATTACTTTCTTGAGAAAATTTCATTGAGTCTTGAGAAAATTTCACTGAGGACTATGCCCGCTTGTGACATTCAAAATATTCAAAGAGTTCTGAGCGCAAGAAAAACAAACCCGAAGGCCGACCGATAGTTTGAAAAAATGTTGGAGACGTAGAACCTCGAATCACGATTGTATATCAGCACAATGTCGGAAAAAATGGTGTTCGCTGTTTTCGGATCAGCTTCATCTCAGTGCAACATCACAAACTTGCTCAATTCCTAATACAATTAACAATGCAGTTTCACAACACCAGTTAGTTATAGAGTGCTGTGATGTCTTCCACACTAACACAAAACAAGAAAGAGCACTTTTACAAGATAAATGTTTCAGAGAAAATAATTCTGTCGTTAGGAACCAACGCAACGGTACGGATTCCCCCAGCAAAACAGGCGATATCTCGAGCAAGGGAGGCAAAGATACCTTTAAGTGTGTTCATAGGTGTCTTAAGCACCTGGGCAGTCATTACAACAACTGCACTCCTTTGGTGTCACTTGTACCACAAGAAAATAATGGCGGAAAAAACAGGGATAGAGCTTTCATGAACGAGGAAGGAAATTACCACTCTGATGTTACCAAGAGAACTAATGCAGGACTGACTACGGGTCATTATTTGCACTCGCACCTCTGACTTGTCGGTTACGTTTATGAAAACGTCTAGTCGTAGACATTGCCCTTTTTACTGTTCTTGATATTGTTGATGTTGTTGTTTTTGTTGTTTTTTGTTGCTGTTTTTAATCAATATTATCACTTTACATTTAATCTTATATCCTGTGGATGGCTTCAAAGTCACGGAGATACATATCGAGGTTTTAATGAAAATGAGAATTGGTGGCTGGGAAAAGGATGTATGCATAGATAAGAGCGGGAGTTTTCCGGCTCATTTTATTAGCCACACGAGAAAACGGGAAAGCCATTGATTCATTAACTGAATTTCTTTTTTAAAGTCAACGCTGAATCGGACAAGGTGCTAAGCAAAGAACTTTAGCGATCTGACAACCACTCCGTCCTGATAACAAAACAAGGATAACGATTGGAAAAACGCAAAGAGTCATAGTGTGGTATTTCAAACCCTTTTACATTTTATTTCGCGGATGTATGCACATTTTATCGTTCATCTTATAAGTTTCTTTAAATATTGTACAATCAACCAAGGTTGATAGTTATTTGTAGTTTAGGTAGTGATTATTTCTTTTCCATTTTCTTCATTTCAGTCTATTTAATACATTGTACAGTCCAGATGTAAATCGACATGTGAATTGTAACGTTTACACACCTTAATTAAAACTCGAAAATCAAACCCGTCTTGAGGGTAAGCTCAAATAATACCACTCAACACAACTGATACTGCTCCTAAGTAACTGGTGGAGTAAACTCAGTCCCTCTGCACGCAGATGTAAACATTTAACCGCAAGTTAAAAACCGCCCATTATTCACGAGGAACAGTACAGCACGACATAACATCGACCAAGGATAAAAACTGGCCAATGACATCTTACAAAAGGCTAGTTATGCTTTCTCAACCAAACTTACAGTATTATAATGACAAAATCATCTGTTACGTAATGTAAGTAAGCCAGCCTTCTTTACCTGGACGATAAAACTGAACGGGAAAGTTATAAAATGCAAATTTTCACATAATCGTCACGCTACAGATCAAAGTTCACAACGTAACCGACTATGTACTTTGGCTGAACATATGTACGACTGGCGTTACATGGCGACTGAAAAGATATGAAAGTATTCATGATGTGAACTGAGGTGAGTGGTCATCCACGTCGATCTGACTCGCTAGTGAAGTCTCTGAGAAAATAGATCGTGAAGGGAAAAAAAGGGGGATTTCCTCCCTAGACAATCTCATCACACTATCTTTAGCATAATCATAGCAATACAATCCATAACGGACTGATTAAGACACGTTTTACCACACCTCCCTTAAGTGTCACTTCAAAAATTTGATATGAGAACTCTCCGGAGAATGATAAAGGACTACCTTAAAATGGAAAATAACGAATCACAAAACAAACAAATCAATTTTCCGTAATGGAGGAGTTAACTGACTCTTGACTGAATGATAACATGCCTATACGGGTTTCAATGACTCTGCATGTTGGCACCTCGCCTAACACAGATCACACGACGGCCAAACAACCTACAAGTTCATGGGGCGTGCGAATGTCGCCCCCCATGCAGTTTCACCTCATGCCCGCCTCAAGCCAAAAATAGACACCACAATTTCGACTGCCTCAGCGACACTTTTTTCGTTAACTTTTTTGCAATTCGACAGCAGGTTCAGGTAAGCAATTACGATTTCATTAGGAAGTGTTTATGCGTGACAAAGCGAAAACTTGTGGAGTGGATTCTACCGAACATAATGGGATTTCTGGAGCGTTAGACCATGGCCACTTCACTTAATGTGCTCCATGTCAGTGAGAAAGTCATGTAACTGAAAACTGATCGCGGCTACTGAAGAGTCGACTGTCGCTAAATCATTTAGAGTGACATTAGGAAAATGCGTGATACAGCAGAAGGCTGATTGGTCGATGAGTTCAGTTAATTTTTTATATTCTTATTGGAAGGTACATGTATTGTGAAGTCAAATTTTCAATACGATAAGGTTTTTTAAGTCTGTTCCTCAATTTTCTTAGGATCACATTTATCACAGTTTCGAGTGTCCTTGTGATTCGCATTTATGGACTTTTGTCCTGTTAACAACGCTTACCCCTTAGTTAAGCCCACATCCTGTTCAAGTTTACCATGCACTAAGTTGGTGTTGCTCTAATATTTCAAGTCTGTATGGCACGGGTTTGTTTAACCTTCCTAAACTGTGGTAAACGATTTGTCTCCAACGTACCATACATTGGACGACAGTATTACAAGATTTTATCTGCAGTTATTATTTTATACATGGGATGTAATCAGTTGTTCCTTTGCGTTGCACTCGTTCAACCATTCGATGTTTCTTTGCAGAAATAAGACAACCTTTGAACAGAGCGGAACTTTTGAAGTGACCCTGTAAAATGCAGAAAACTTTTGAAAAAGAGTCGTAGCTCAGTACATAAAGGAGCATGAGGGGAAAAGGTCATGGTATTCCAAAAAACTGGGTTGCACAACTTTGCGACAGGTACCGGAAAGCACAAGGAAATTGGATCTCTTTGTCTCTTTAGTGAAGTGGAGGCCTGGTTAAATATACAGCGCCAATTTAATGTTATTAATGGAATTTAATATTTGTGTTAATGTGCGACCACGGTCGATAGCAAGGTCACCAAGCAAGCATATCGCCTAGAGGGGTTGTGATGTAATGATCTCCACCTCCACCCCTATACTGTGTCAAGCAATACCAAGTGACTGCAACAAGCAACAAGACCAGAGCGAAAAAAACATAAAAATCCTATTTGCAGGCAAATATTTTATTTTGCATCTCCGTTAGCGCGTCCTTTGGATAACTCTAACTTTCCTCTGTGATAAAAACAGTTATCCACGTAGCCCCATTGTGCGAAATCTGAGTCGTGCTCTAGAAATGCGGCGGGTGGGTCTACGGGAAAGCGTTTAATACCACAAACATAACAGCCAAGCGAGAAAAAATTAATGATCTCCTATAACATTTTGAAAAAATAAACCAATGATTATCCAACAATACACTATAACTCAGGTGAATACCTTATCGAGGGTAAAGATCACCATATAAAACATATAAATCCATTTACTTTTATTAGTCATACACTCGCAGACTTAACTGGGACGAATCTATCAACTCAGAACCCAAAGGACCTCTTCAAATACCTTTCCAAAAAACCATTGCGCGTTCCAGACCCACACAAGGGTTGCATTTCTCAACAAATGTTTGAAGCTCAGTTATTGTTGGTGTGAAAGAAGAGAATAGAATAAAAGTCTCAACTCAACGAATTGATCGAGATCACAACTCATGATTTAGCACCTAAATAAGAAAAATGAACTATCATGTTATTCTGAAGATTTGGTCAGTCCCTTTGCCGACAATAATTAAAAATGAAGGGGGTAAGTTTCTAAACAAATACATATGTATCTGTATTAAGTGATAACCCTGTATTAAGGGGTCCCGAAATTGTTTCACTTAAGTACTGTAATTTTTACATCTATTGAACGGTCACCTCTATTAAGTCTACTGAGTCGCAACGGACCATTTGTATTATCCTCTACTTGTATTGAACGCTCACCCAGAGCGAAACCACTCAAATAAAACTAAGAATAACCTCTTAAGTCAAATTATTCTATGTATATCTCCCGAAATCGATGTCAGCACCATAAGTTCAAATTTCTTCAAAGCATTGCGGGTTATCTGTTTTGTTAGGAACATGTTAAGACAAAAAGGCGTTGTTTAGCTTGTCTGACACCTAATTCTGTGGAACCTGCAGTATCAAGCAGTCAACCCGTATTCACCGTTGGTGACCATTAAATACAGGTTTGACTAGCCTCTCCTTTTGATAGATTACAGGATACGATTCAGCTGTGTCGAAAACTAACTGATAAATTACAAAATTCCACTTGGTTGTCCCGCAAGGTCGATGGTAAATAACGGCCACGTCCTAAAGCTTAACTAATTACGTAGTTTTCCGAATTCAGAAGGATCTTGTAAAGAGAAAGATAAACATTAACAAGAAACACACTCGTAAGAATGAAAGGAATTTCAAAACGAGACCTCTCCGATTAGATATGATTTTCGCGAACAGATTAGCAAACATACTAACCGATAGGCTTACAGTCCGGCTCAGTTATCAATTTGATATCCCTATGAAGTCGCCACATGGTGACAGTGAGATTTGGGAGGACATCATCTTTGTTGATCAAATTTTTTTTTATTCTACCGATAGTTCCACGCCATTACCTAAAGAGAAAGACGAACTTCGCGAGTGGATAAAATGGCGGCCTTTAGTGGTTGATTGTGTGTATTTGCTTGACGACTGGAAGAGATGGCCCAAAGATGAAACTTTGCCTCAGGTATGTCTGTACTCTTTGCCGTCAATTTTAAGGCTGTTGTCCATTTTTGTGGGACACGTAGAAAAATTGCCCTATTCCTCAGTTATTTTCCTTTCGATTCGTCCCTTATTCATCAAAGAGCACAAATAGTTGTATGTTTTTCTCGTTGCCTTGTTCCCACCAATCACGTAGCTCCTTTTTCTGCCTTTAAAAGCACACACAACCCACAATTCCCCTATTCGCTCCGACGAAGGGCTAACGCTCGAAACGTCAACTTTTATAATCGTAACGGTGGCCAATTTACCATTTCAACTTTGTTGATATTTTCAAATTATTTAGTTGTATGAGGGCCCAGTGGGTTTTTGATTTGCTGTCTGATTCCGCGACTGAGTGCCATGTTTAATTACTTGTGCTTGTAGGAATGAGTTGTATCAAATGGCAGAATAATGGATCTTCACATACAGACAATTAGAAAAGGGATTATTCGAGAACGAATGATTCCTAGCTCACTTATGGACATTAAAGACATTGCCATGACGTCCAAGAACGCTAAGAAAAGTTACAACGTTGAGAGACGTAGCAGGAAGAGAAATGAGAAGAATGCAAGACTTTAAAACCAAGAGTTACAAGAGCTCATAGACTGTGGGAAAGTTAACGAGATTGAGGGGTACGCTATCGATATAAAAGTAAGCCAGATAAGATTTCGCTGCGTGAAACTTGTTAAAAGTGCAACGCTTTGTTCCAGAAATGCCCCACTGTGCTCTTGTTGTCGTCGTAAGTTAAATAGCAGGCCAGCCCACGGTAGTCAGTGAAGGTCCACCAGTGCGTCAAAAGTGCCGTCAAAATTTTCAACAAGGCGGAAGCCCAGTCATTCCTTGTCATTAGATTATTCGATGCCCTTATAGTACCGTGGAAGAAGTAAAAGAAAAAACAAAGACCAGCAAAGGTCTATCACCACTCCTCCTGACCGTGGGAGTAGCAGTTCACCAAGTTGCTTCTTCGGTAGGAAACTTGGATAAACTAAGGCCGTGTGGCTAGTTAGCCTCAAGGCACACACTAAAACCATCAAGCAATTGATGGCACTGTTACTTAAATCTTCTCATTTGAATTTTACAACAGAATACGAATATGACAACTCCGACGGAGAAGACATAAGTACGAAAAAAAGACACGAGAAATGACAATTTACTTTAGATCAAAAGCACATTTCTCCTACATATTTTCATGTCTTTAAGTTTGGCCTGTAATATCGTTATCGACCTTTTACAAACTCGAAAATTGGTCATTGCCACTTGGATATTGGCACAACACCAGACAAAAGGACCTTAAGACGTCAAAACAGATATGGCTTTACCAAAAACACTTTACTTCACCAAAAATACTTGGCTTTACCAAAATCTAGAATCAAGCCAAACATGGACGACAAAGTTTCAATTGTCTTAGTGTTCCTTTTCTGTGTGGTTTTGATTCCTTCCACAGCATATTCAGGTATGTATCACGCGGAGAGCTTTTAGGGGAAATATGAAAATATGTGTAACGAAAATATTGTGATGCGTACAAGCGTCAGTAAATGTCGGAACGAGCTTCTGCGGAGTAGTTTCTAAACCAGAAAACATTTCCCTTATGATTCTGCTTCGGATCAGTTACAAAGCCGCAGTTTTGTTTGTTAAGAAGAAACTTTAGCACAATGGGAACTTACATGGCGTCTATACCACAAGACTGCACCGATTACAATAATTAGTGCAGATACCCTGACAGCGACAGGTCTTTTCTTTATAAATGTTTGAGATGAAGACATCATGCTGGTGGTAATGTTCTAAACCTTTGCTATAGAAAGCCTGTAGTTGTCTTCTGAGGGCTCACAAACATCTATATGAGTACTAATTCTCTTGTAAGGACTAATTCTCTTATAAGGACTGTTCAGATTGCGAAATCTCAGCGAATAAGTCACTTTTTTAAACCTATGTGACAGCATTCTCGGCCTCCATCTTAATATTGTATCACGCAAAATCTTAGGAACATTACGAGACGAAAAACCCTATCAAACTGAAAATTTGAAAACTAAATTAAAAATCTCAAAAAAATTGGTAATTCCTTATCTTTTAATTTTGATGAAGTCACGTAAAAACCACAAATTAGCTTTTAAGCTAAGGAAGTAGGCGTTAAAACTCCTACTTCCTTCTTGTTTCGTTGTTCTGAATTCTGTGTTGGACTTTTATTCATTAACTTTTGTTACTGACCAGTCGGCGCGAACGATATAGTTTTCGCGATTGTCAGAAGTATGTAATAAAGGCCCAAGAACATCCTACAGCATTTATGAATCGCTAAACTGTTACCCTAGAGGCATTCTTATCTAATTTAAACATTTTCAAACACAACTCGCTTCAAGGTACAAGTAAAATGACCGGCTTACCCAGTTCTTAAATTCCTTTCCATTGCTTTCCTTCTGGATCCGGTCCAGCTCTTCTTTCCTGTTTTCCTTCTCTGGGCGTGTGCTCTTTCGTCGTCATTCAATTTCGTCTTTCCTTAGGGCTGGCATTCCATCGCCACCAACTAACTACTCCTGCATTCTCCCTCTCCCTTTCATGTACACGACCAATTCACTTTGATATTCTCTCTTGGATCTCCGTCACCACTTGGTGATGCCTGTTCAAGTAACAGAGAGTAGAAAACTTTGGTCTTTGATCAGAAAAAAGTTTGGTTTCGTTTGCCTATAGTTACAAGTCTTAGGTCTGAGAAGCTCAAGATACTAAACCTTTGACTAACTGGAACTAACCCCTCGTACGGTTTAAAAAAGAGCTAGTAATTCAGCTTCCAGTATTTTTTTTTCTTTTCAGTTTCAGTTAAACGGCCACGATGCACGCTGTTCAATTTCTTAGTAAACGGACGATCGCATGCAATAAATTAAAGTGTCAGCTACAGGGATATCTTTTCAGCGTGTAGAACAGTTCTCCTGTAATGGAGTAACAGATCAAAGCAAGCAAGCAGTGTTTATTCGCTAGTCCTAGAATCAGTGAAAACCTACGTAAGGAGATGTTTTTCGTGTTCTTTAACTGTCTAACTGTTTTAGCTCCCCTTGTTTCCTGCTAATCGATAGTCAAATAGATACTAGTCAACAGCAATAACTAAAAACGAATGACTTCGTACAAAGTACACGCCAAGACCAAAAGTATAATCGCGCGTTTCCTTTAAAAGACGATGACATAAAAATTTATTCTCCATAGCTATCATAAAACGAGTTAATATCTATTTCCTCATTTACACCTCGCGCGACGTTAAAAAGGAAGCTCAACACACTTCAAAATGATATAAACTATATTGTACTATCTATTTAGAATACCAAAATAACATAGTTTGGCCCGAAACAGTGAAACGTTGAGCCATAAAACCAACAAGGTAGTTTTCTGGAGAAATCTGAATTTTGCTCTGGTCGTAATTTTGACATCCTCACGGAGAACAGTGTGACCTTAGTAACTTTTCACCTTGAGGATCTGTACTGTCTTTGCCACTTAATATCAAAGTTATAAATACCGCATGGTATATAAGGGATCACATACTTAAAAGCGTCAAGCCCTAAGGGGAAATAGGCAATACTTCTAACTTTGATAATGCGGTTATATCGACTGTACTATATAAAATCCGTCTCTTAGGCAAGGCATTATCTCTCAGCAAAGCTAGGCCAAGTTTCAAATTTTGTCACTACACCCACGGGGTTTTGCTTTGCTTTTCCACTCTAAAACTAAGAACAAAAAATTAATGATATGACTGACTTTGAATATTAATTATTCAATCTTTTAGATCATCCCCCCCCACGTATTCAAGGTACTCCAAAACCACAGTATGTCGCCCGATTAGGAGATACAAAACGGTTAAGATGTGCTGTGACGGGGCTTCCACCACCGTCTATCACATGGATCAAAAACGACCAGCCCTTGCACCAATCTGAGAGGATAAAAAAACTAAACGAGGACAAAACTATAAAGATCAAAGGAGTTCGACTTGAGGACCGAGGTAACTACACCTGCATTGCTGAAAATCCTCTAGGGAAAGTCAACCTGACGCTCCAGCTACACGTGCGTCACGATGAAAATCTGACAGCTACTGATTCACCATCAGCAACTAAAAGGCCTACAACTGAGCATCAGGCTAGAGGTAAGCAAGCAGGTAAGATCTACAGAGAAGCACTTTATGAGTTTGTTCATTTTCGTTTGCGAAAGCAACCCTAATACTTTGGTGGCTATTAATAATTTGCTGGTTATGGTTTTCTTGTAAAGATTTTTGCTTAAACATAAAGACAAAAATAATAACGCTGGTACGCTCTTTGCGACGCTGTTGATACTTTGCACTCTGAGCTCAGAGTACGTACATGTATCTAAGCCAGCATATCCTAACAAGAATAGGTCCCATTAAGAACCGTCATTCTCCCCTAACCACAATTTTGGAGGTTCTTGGTCTTTAGCAACGGTCTCTCTATTTTCAGATTTAATGACGAATCTCAAGACTACGGAATCCAGTGAGTATCTGTCATCTTTCATGATTGTTTTGGGTAACTAATGCATAAAAGCTCATTGGAAGAAGGCGTGGTCATTGCACTGAGCCAAACGCATATCCCTCTGGTGAAAAAGAGACAATGAATACCAACAAGTAAACATGGAAGGAACGAGGCATAAGCCGAATTTAAGAACCATATTATAAATATATGGACAAAGTGGCCTTTCATTAACATCTTTAATCAAAACTATAACAATCATCTCCAACGTATTTGGGTATCAGAAGCCCTATTTGAGCGCTCAAGGGACAGAGTAGGAGTCATGCTTGTAATTGGACAGTGTAGCAGGGCAGTTCAGTTAACGCGCTGCATGTGCGTGCACTGTTGTCATGCACTTCTAAGAGTTAACTGCTCTTTCTTGTAAAATGGTACAACCAGTGGCTAGTTTGTTTTTTCAAATTTTGCCATAGTTTTGATTAATTGGTAACAGGACTTCCTGTCGTCCAATGGTCTGTAATCATCCTCGCGATTAGCAAATCGGACTCCAGCTTCGCGTCGGCGTTCGTTCGATTTTGTAATCACTCGAATGGTCAGATACTGAATTGGACTTCACTTAGTTCTGTTATTATCATTGGTAGGTGGGTAGGTAGGTAGGTACGCTCTTAATGATTTTTTTGTTGATTGTTTTCGCACTTTAGCAGGAGCACCAGTATTTAGCGATCCAAACTTGTTAAAGAGATCATTCAGGGCATGGCCTGCATCACAGTCCATACGACTGAAATGTCAAGCAACTGGTGCACCACCGCTCAGATACATATGGTTAAAGGACGGAAAGGACATAAAAAACCGACGGTTGGATCCATATGTTAATGCCTCCCTTTGGTACCTGAAACTGCGCGATCTTGTACCCGCTGATTCTGGGAGATACACTTGTCTAGTATCCAATCGTTATGGATCAATAAATCACACCTTTACTCTTCAAGTTGTTGGTAAGTCTAGCAAATGAAATTGTTGCTGATTTAAAATTTAACCTTTATGACGTTGTAAAAACCAACTCGATCAATGATTTGGGAATGTTTTACTTTTGTTGTTTTGCTTTGTCTTTTGATTTGTTTCATTTTAACAAAAAGATCGGAATAAGTTGTGTATTTTTTTCCACTGAAAGAGTGTGTTAATTCCAAACATTTCAAGAGGGTCACATTCCTAGGGGAAAAACTGTTTTTTTTTTCAGTAGAGAAAAGTGACAGTTACAGTTCAGAGAGAAAAAAAAATATCGAAAGAAAGCCTTAAGACGTACTGCACGATAACAAATGGCAATATCGATATTGGCAGACAATAGAGACAGTACGCCATCCACTGTGATATCAACAAGTTTCCCGAGCAATTTGGGAGACAACGAATTTTAAGGCGTAATTTTCCAGATGTCGCAAATTTGTCAGCGTTTGAAAATTTGTCTTTTGGGTTCTGATTTGTACATCATGTGGTAATTTATTCATAACTTCAAGTCATTATCCTCGCCTCAAAATCAACTTCTTTTTTCTCAACAGCTAGACCACACTCAGCTCCAATCCTAATGAGAGGTTTTCCAATGAACAAAACTGTGCAGGTTGGAGATAATGCAACATTTACCTGTAATGTTCATACCAATGGAATTCATATGGATTTCATATGGCTTAAATGGACTTCTATGCCTACTTACGAAGACATTTTAAATTCATTTGATTCATTTGATTCATTTCGACGTATAGACCCACACTATTACAAGGCCGTTCAAGTTAAAAGTAATTATAGTCTTATGGTGAATATTGTTAATGTGACCGAGGATGATTTTGGACTCTACATATGCTATGTGAGGAATCCTATGGGCAAGGATTTCAGGAGTGCATACCTCATCAAATATGTGAAACCCATGGTCCCTGGGACAGGTCAGTATCTGTTAAAAACACAGCGCTGCAAATTTTCTCATATGAGCACCTAACGGAGTGATTGTCCTTTAAGTAAAGCAGTATGCAAAGTTATTTAAACGTACTTCTCAGAAACGTTCTTACTTGGTCATTGAAGCACGGCCCACAAAATTTCTCGTATGCACCCCTAGCGTAGGGACAACGATCTTCTACGAAATGTGTAGATCACGCTCCGATTTTGAGTAAATCGCTAAACTTCCATGCAGACCAACGCTCTTAATCTCTCATATTAAAATGTTACTATTTTTGTGCATATAGCCCTTATTCTCGAAAGTTGGACTAACACATTCAGCAGAGAATTCCGTAAAGAGCCGGGCTTTTTCGCGGTGATCAGCAGCTATCAAAAGTATCATTTATTCCTTGTGGAAGCTTAAGCATCTTTTGAGCTAAATAGAGGCAGGTCTCATATGAATGAAACCTTGTATTCCAATGCAGCGAAGCTAAATATGGGAAGTAGGCGCATAATGCGAATGACTAGGGGTGAGGAATCCGAAGTGCACCAATCTCTCCCACTTCTACCAAGAAAACACCAACTTATATCATCAAAACTGTGCACTCCGTTTTATCTTTTATATTTAATCACGTCCATCCTGACTTCTATTGTCAGTAACATCTTTGACGATACGATATAATAAACTTGTAACGTATGTCGTTCACCAGATAAGAAGACTCGAAATGCTCTTGTCCCTGGGATCGTCTTAGCATGCGTGCTAATTACTGTGGCTGTTTTAACCATTATCTGTTGGCGCCGTCGATCGAACCGTATCAAGAAGCCCTTAAAACCTTCAGTTTCACTGTCAGGTAAGTCCAACTTAAAATGTAGAGGTCGGCAGCTGTTTTTTAGGAGGTTTGATGAATTTTTTTTGTTTTGTTTTGTTTTAACATCTTAGTTTGTATAGGCATTGGAGTGAAAGCCGACAGCTTGCAGTTTTTAGGAAAAAAAAAATTAACTAGAGAACGTCCTTTCTTGTCATTAAAAGCTAACCAGCTAAACAGCTCCCCCTTATGTTATTATAATTGTTTTCAATGGGTTTGATTCAAAATTTTACTGAAATGATTTTTTTTTATGTATAAAAATCTTAGCTAATATCACACCCTTATTTTCTTCTTTCAGAAACTAAATTTGAATACGATGCGTTCGTTATTTTCAGCTCTCAAGACTCGGATTGGGTGACTAAAACTCTAATTCCAACTCTTGAGGAAATACACCATTTTAAATGCTGTGTACACTACAGAGATTTCGTTCTTGGAGTACCTTATCGTGAAAATATGGTCAATAGCGTTTACAAGTCTAGAAAAACTATAGCTGTCGTGTCTAAGAATTTTTTTAAGAGCAATTATTGTTGTTCAGAAATGGAATATGCCCTCCATCGACTTATGGAAAGGAGAGATGATAGTGTAGTCGTCATCAAACTTGATGAAGTTAACAGAGAAAAAATTCCTAAGGAGCTGCGAAAAAGGAGCTATATAGACTATGCGAAGAAATTTGAAAAGCATCACTGGGAAAGAAAACTGGTTGATTGTTTAACAATTCCCAACGATCAGCCACAGGAACAGGTTTTGTAATAAGCTTTCTTTGTCTATCCAGTCACTTACTTCAACGTTGGTGGTGTATTAGTAGATATATGACATTTTTTACTTAAGCTGAATTAATTCACTCTCTGTTTTAATTCCAATTTCTTGCGGTTTCAAATGAGACATCGCCCTCTTACATTCGCTAAGGCTTCCCAGGATCATTTAAGTTTCGTATCAAATGAGTAACATTTTAACGTTTAAAATCTTTATAAAGCAGGGAAAATTGAAGAGTCTCGTATTCAGAAACGAGAGGATGGTGATTGAAACTAATGCGAAGAGGAATTAGGAAGTATAAAAGTCCTTTTCGTACATCTACTGCATGTTTAGTGAAGCAGAACTCTTCCAAAGTCTTCAAACTAAGAATGTCAATAAATTCATTATTTCTAGAAAAGTAAACACGATCACTTATTTTGGACCTAGACCCCATCTACCCACAATCGGTCTTATGTGAAATTTTAACTTTGTTGGATGGAAAATGTAAACTTATGGATACAAACAGACATGTTTTATCACACTTTGAGGTTTGAAATTAGCAGATTGGAGTTAAGAAATACTGATTTCATGAATGAAATTTTTAGTGTAGTAGAGGAAAGTATCCCCAGATGGTGAAAATAATTTACTTCTATTGTCATTGTCGTCATCCTTGCCAGGCCGTTGAAATTTTCGAAGAGATGTTGAGAAAGGAGCGGATGTGACTGAGAAACTTTCATTCCACATGTGAGTGCTTTATTATCTCCAACTGCTATTACAATTTTCACAGCATGAAAAACATTTCCCCATACCTTCTAGTTCATCACAAACTATACGCTATGGAAGCGTTTACTCGAGCTTACTGACAGTTCCGATTGTGATTATTTCTCTTTTTAGACAATTTTGCAACCCGCATTCAAGGTACTCCAAATCCTCAGTATCTTGCTGAAGTTGGAGACATAAAACGGTTACAATGCGCAGTGACGAGGCTTCCACCACCGTCTATCACATGAAATAAATACGACCATCCTTTAAAACTCTCAGATAGGTTAAGAAAGCTGAACAGCGACAAAACCATAAAGATCAATAGAGTCAGACTCAATGACTGAGGCAACTACTCCTGCTTTGTTGAAAATTCTTTCGGTAAAATTAACCTGACATAAGAGCTACATAATGACAATCTGAATTGCTGTCAGATTCTCAACTGAAAGCCGACGACTGAAATGCGGAATGAAGGTGCGCAGTTGTACAAAAGTCACAGAGTTTTTTTCTATAAAACTGCTTGTTATGGTTCTTCTTAGTCTGAAAATGAAACCCTAGTGTTCTTGAAGTCATTTTAAAATTGTATGGTGTCACTCTTCCGTAGTGAATTTCATTTTACAAAGACTGAGTAACGAAAATAAAAGTGCAGTTTCACTTTTGGCAACTTAATGTCACGTCAAACATTCATGCGGTGTGTTCGATGTTCTAGCAACAGCGGTAAAGGTCTTCTTACACAATTGGCACTAAAGCCAATAATCAGGGTCGTAACGAGGTATGTGGGTTACATGATGATCCCAATTTTCATCCTTACTTTGTGATCCACAGTTCCAAAATTTCGGAGAACTTTAATCCTTGATACCAGAAAATTACTCTGACTCTTCGCACTGCGAACCCTCGCTCGCTCTAATCGCTCGCTCAGTGGTTTTGAGCAGTCATTGCTGCAATCGCGGTGGCATGTTCCTTTTGGAAACAACGAAAAAGAGGTTTCCACGTAAGGCTTTAGGATGAATGTAATTAGTTATTCCGGAAAACCAAGAAAATCACACAACGAGTTCGTCTTTCCCCCCAAATGTAAATGAACCGCCAGAACTATTCGACGAAAACAGAGTCAGCGAACTAGTAAACTATCCCCAAATAGATTAAGAGATGGTTAAGAAATAGCTATATTGCCCTGTAGTAACTGTAACGTTCATTATATGAATCGTGTCGAAAAAAGCAAATCGAATCTCAAGCATGTAAACTTGTACATAGTACAGCGCTATTGGCCCATATCCTCATCTTAACATTTATTCGATTTCAAAACGTTTTGAAATTGGGTTACCAGGTCATGATTCCTCTGCAATCTCCAGTGTACGGAATCACTGCACCATGGTCAACTGCGCCCGTTGTTAAACAAATCATGCCTTTTACATAAGTCAAGGTCAGAAAGCAATACTGTGGTTATATTTTTCACCTTGAGCTGCCATCTATATTATCTGTTATGTTAGCTCGCAATATCTGCAAGAGCTGTTCTATCCACTCCTCATAACGGTTAGAACTCAAATCAACAACTAGATAACAGTCACGCATTTTCATAGTTTCATTATGCAGCAGAGTATTCTCTACACTCGATTTCTGCTGATCTTTCGAGCCAACGGCTGGCTATCTAGTATAACGATTCTCCAATGACCTTTTTTTTTAATTGCAAAATATCTGTGTTTCTGTTTATTTTGTTACCAAGATAGAAAATGGACTGAAAAACAGTTGGTATTGGTTTAGACATTGTGGCAGGGTAATCTGCCATTTCTTGCGCACAGCAGCTAGATGTTTTGCCAAGTTTTGATTTTGATAATTATAGAAGGTAAACAACTTGGTTTTTCGCTATTTACTATTGGAGGTGAGTGATTGGATTTAATCTCAGTTAATTCCCTTTTAGTTGCACGTTCGTTTTTGTTAAAGATGGGAGCTAACCTCATTCTCTCATGGTTCCTGTCACGGTATAAATCCCGCTGCAGCTTGCACAGAAAACTAACATGTTTTGCGTATTATGTACCAAGATCCATGCAATGGGAAAATCACTAAAAATAGAAGAAAGCCCTTAACTAAATGCTTGGGTGGGTTCTAAAGGCGACTGATATGTGAAGAGGGCATAAGAGGCACTTAAGAATAGACTCCAAGTCATTTTGGTCCGTGAATACCTACATGATTTATAGCTTGAACTAAAAGGAGAATGCGATGTTACATTACTGGTCCAACTAGTATGCAGTACTCTGAAAAACGAATTGCTTTGGAGATCAAGGTGAGTGAACATAGCATTGCAAGGCCAGTGTTTAACATTCTGAGGTGTTTCTCTTTTAGATTTTGAGACTTAGACCGGCGTCAACTGCTATCAAAGCAGTCCTGATTTTAACAACAGATGCGCAATAGGTTAATGAATTTCTTGTCCTCGCCATCTGGCAACGAGTGATAGAGTGGTCACGTATGGCAGCAAAACAGACGGCAGTAAGGTGCAAATGAGCATATCAACGTCTTCCTACAAAAGTAGCACTTTACGAGGGCTTGTACAGTTCATAAGAAAACGGAACAAGATAAAATATATAACTAACAAGATAAAAATAATACTAATTTAAACAGTCGAGCGTATGACATGTAGCATCGTAGTTTTCGCTCTTACAGTTCAAGACAATTTAATAAATCACAGTGCTATTCGTTAGCCCTAATGGAAGGGCGTGAGTGTGTAACCACTGCCACAATATTTCAACCAAAAATGGTGTTATTATTCTCAGAGCTTACGAATTAAGTTTACTCCAAACTTTTAGTGTCACCCAGAACAATGATATCCCGAATTCGCCAGTTGTTTCTCAAACCTTTAATCTGAACGAGAATTATCACGGCAGTTAACAAATGTACAAGCCTCTCAGCCTTATAATTTTATCATGCACATTAGATGTAGACGATAAAAATATAGTTTTCACGACCACTCAAAAATTGAGAACCGTTGGTTCAAGTTTAATGCAGCGCTTCCTGTACTGAAAGGATGTTTAATTTTCTGCCGCAGACCGTTCATCGACTTGTTTACGAGTTATCACGGTACGTATTTCGAGTACGTGCTCGCCGATTTTTGGCAAACAATTTGCGGTGAGGTCATCTGCATGTAAATTACAGCGTAGGAGAGGGCGTATTGATGAAACTGTCGTCTTTAAGTCTCTGATGCTTTCGCACCTTCAAGCGTTGAGAACAACTTGTCTTCTGAAACAATTCCTTTGTCAATTATATGAAATACAATTTTATTCCGAAGACTCTTTCGACAGAAAAGTGGAAATTTAGGATCAAAGCTAATGCGTGGGACAAACGCACTGCCAATTTGCATCGCTATAAGGTATGCAGAGCAGTTCTAATTAATTGCTTTGAAAACTAAATATATCAAGTTATCTCTAGATCTAGACGGCCACTAATAAACCTTGTTCGTACACTTAGTTCATAACTAAGGAAAAACTAATCTTGCATGCCAAGTCCTTACAACTTCAAATTTTAAACGCCAGTGAATTCGTATCGTACTCGAAAGTTGATGAAAGATAATGAAGCAACTAGAAATCGTTAAAGATTCATGACCGGATAAGAGCATTTACGTTAGTGATATCGAAAACAACTGCTGACAAATTAATATAGAGACTCGCAAATAACTATGAATTTCCATTCTTGCCGATTACGGCGATAAATGCGAAGATTGTTCCTATGTGACACCTGCCATTTGCCCTTAGGTTCTAATAACGCTTTTGTGTGGCTGTCAGACCGCTAAACCGAGTTGTATGCTTTCAAAGGCAAAATGTTCTAATTTGTTATCAGTCTGTTTGTTCGAAGTTTAGAGCAGAAATGACAATTACACAGAAATAGGATTAGCATAAACAGGAATAAACAACAAATCGGTGTAAGGATTCAAAACTGCACACGGTAATGTGCAGTAGTGGAATCATCTTTCAAGTTCCAAAGTTTTCCTAGAACTGGACACTGTTGAAGGTATGGCCTGTGATACAACATAGTGTAGTGCATCACTTTAAAAAATGGTGTAGACTATGCAATTGAAATTATTTATTTTATTTGTTTTCGAAACCATATTTGTAAGCTTTTCGTGTGACATGGACCCGTGATTGGAAAAGCAAAATATAATAAGCCCAATACAGGATCTTCGAGGCTATGGCTCTTCGAGATAAAACGGCTATTCGAAGAAAAGATTAAAAGGAAAAAAAAAAACATTGATGATTTTGGAAACGTCTTCACTTAGCTTTTGATAGAGCAAGGAAGAATTTTATTGTCTCAGTCGGCTGGCTACTTTTCTCATTAAGCGAAAATGGAGTATTAGCATAAGAAAAGTACTGCGAGAATATCGCAAAATATACTTAAAATACTACTTGCCTGGAAGCAAAGAATAATTAATACTAACAACACCACAAGTTACATCACGGTATTCATGTAGTGCTTAAGTAGTCCCTAAGCTAAATTTTCCTTGAACGTTACCGTTTAACCATTAAATCTTCATTCTATGTAAACTTGAATTAGAATAGTGGCCTTTAATGACGCGGACGTGTACTTACTTTCATGCCTTGACCACTGAAGCCGCAAAACACGGTGAGAAAGGATTCAACACTGTCACAAAAAAAATGACAGTTATTTTCATAAAATGAACACTGATTAATGATGCATTCAATTCGTAACCAAGGGGTTGGTTTCTATCGAAAGCTGAGGAAGCGAGCAGTGGGCATAAAAATTATAGCGGTGAAATCAGTAAATAAATAATAAAGCAGCCCATGAGGAGGTGAACTAGGGAACATTTCATTTTCAACCGCTGAAAGACTTCCACTCGGGATTTAAGAAAACAAATTGCCAACAAACCTTCGGCCCAAATTGTTTTAATAAAGAAAAGATCTTCTTGAAGTTAGTTGGTGCAGGTTTCAAGGAGAGCACTGGGCAGACATCTTAAACAACTACACAGAGTCTGCCTCGATCCTACTCTCCGATGAAAACTGAAAAATGACAGACCAAGCAGACACACCCATAAAAGTAAACGACGACGAAGATTTATCGTCTCAGACTTTAAATAATCCAAACCGAATTAAATCAAAGGTACCTTATTTTTTGGATACTTGGTGTGAGGAACTACGGGGGCGGGCAACTTACGAATTGGCAGGCAATTATTGAGGTTCTTCCACCGTTCAATAACAGAATGATTCCTCTTAAGGAGAATCGACAGAGCGAGTAGGGGCTGTTGCATAAGCTACACAACAGACGCTGTCACGTTCCGTTTCAATTTACTGAGACTCCAGTAAAACCAAATTATTGTGTATTTGTGGTGATATAGGGAAGGTCTACTAAGAAAAGGTCTGACCGGCTCGTTAAGATACAGCTTATGGTTTTCACCTCGTGTGAGAGATGTACGTGTAAATGTAGAAATAATAACAATAACGCTAACTCTTGCTGAGACGGTGAGTTTAAAATGAATCAACTTTCAGTTGAGCCTTCAATTTAATCAAGTTACAAACTTTGATAAGAACTCTTAGCAACTGTACAGCAGAACAAAAGAAACCTTAATTTGTTCCCTAAATGCTTATAATCCGAAAACATGCTCAGTATCTGCACTTAACAACTCAATAACATTTACGTCTAGCTTGAAAATTTGCGTGTCAACTTACGTCTAGCTTACGTATTTGCATATCAACCTTCCTGGCAAGATTGACATCGCTTTGACAACGCAATTTATGATCAAAGTAACAGATTAATATTAACGACGAGTGACTAGCTTAAACTCTGAAGAGGTGAAAACAGTTTTCAAACCCACTGTGAAGGATGAAAAAAAAATACTCATTTTGTGGCATAATATTTCGTCTGGACAAGCCCTGGCTCTCCAAACTTAATTATTCGTGAAGGGTTTTCACTGTAATATCGTAATATAGCAAAATGGCCGGAAAAGACCAAACAATGACGAAGCAAAACAAATGAAGAAAAAAACCGAATATAAGGTCATTTAGACCAAAATCAAACGCACAATTTTCACGTTGTAGATTACATCCAAAACGAATGTCTCATAATATCATAACAGTCGTTTTCCATTGATGTAAAATAAAATAGACGAATTGAAGTAAAAAAAAAGTGTTAAAGTAATTCTTAACCATGTTTAGACAAATCGCAAAACGTTTCTATTTAATTATTTTGAAAGTAATTATAAGAGCTAATTAATTCCCTGGTAACCTTAAAGACAGAGGCCAGAGAGTTTAAAGCCTCTTAGACCATCATTTCTAGATGGCTGGTGATATCTACCCAAGTCATTATTACGGTCAATCAGAACAAAAGCTTTCGAATTTTAAATGCAGCCAATTGGAACTCAAAGGAAATATACGCACACAGCAAAACACGACTGAAAAAAACCACAACTGGTCTCAGTTTTAAATCTGATTGGTTGGCAAATGTGGCGCTTGTTTTCTGAACCAAGCAGTAAGCGAAGCGAAGCAAATCGAATGCAATCCTGCTTTAATTTTAGCACTCAAACGAGAGGTGACTAGGATTAAATGAAAACAGATTTAAAGTCTACATTCAGATGAGTCTCCATTCTCTTATTTAATTATCTATTTTTCAACAACGTAGATTGATTACATCTACCGATTTCAATTACCAACAGTTTGGATTTTACTTCAGTATTCGACATTTCCCTCATCTTCCATCAGTCAACTGGTTTACACGCCCTTTGAACAAAAAGCTGTAACAATCAAATATTGTGGAACAAGATATTTTTCGTAAATAGCATTTATTCCATTGCTTTCAACTTAGTATTTAATTCCAACCTCAATCAAAAAAATAGGATTAAGATCAGACAACGTGTATAGTAGCGTGAGGGTCAAAACCGATATCGAACACGCTTGCCGTTTTTCAGAACATAAGGCGCACAGTCTTTGTACCGGTCCATGAAGAGGAAAAGTTTGAAAATAAGTTCTTTGACTTGAAAGACACCTTGTTACAACTGGAACGAAGTGTCTCTTCTGGGGCGGTGGAACAAATCTGAATATCAAAGATAAGGATGCGTCTACCTTTAGACATGTTCTAACCCGGCATGAGATGCTAGTCATCGGAAGAAGACGAACAAGAGTAACTTAACCCCTCTACTGTGAGGAAAAACTATTTCTAACCCAACCGAACGGCTTACAGTAGAATTTGGTGCGGCATACCCTGCGGGAAAACACGAAGGATTCTTTACCTTCATCATTCAGTGTGGTTTGGAAGCAGTCCAGCTTCGGTTTAATGTGAAGTGTTGTGTATCAGCTACACCCATATAGTTGACAACATGAAGAAGGATTAAATTTTTTTTTCAAATTCTTGGGCGGTTTGGTTTATTCTCTGAACTAGATTTGGACCGATGACAATTAGCTCCCCTTAATAATCCTACAACTAATCCAGGAACATCGCCTTAAGAAAAATAATATGATCTAAAGCTGCTGTAGTGAAATGGAAACAGTGCCACATAACAAGACACTTCATCACTAACAACTCTTTGGATGTAGGGTGGTTCTAGGTTACATAGTCTAGCGAGGATCACGGCTAAGTGTTTTCGTGGGTAGTCGGAAAGTTTCCTTTAATGTTTTCTGTGACATATAAAGAGTGAATTACCAAGATCTAAGCAGACAAACCTAGACATCTGTTGACACAACCAGTATTAGAAACGTCTTCATTCTCGTGCAAGAATGATAAGATTCTTAACGAAGACCTGACCTGATAGTTATCCGTACTCGACATTTGCCTACATGCTGCACGAAAATCAAGAGTTGTCAGAGCAGCTACAAAGGTCTCAAATAGTGATCTGTTTTGTATTTTACTTTCTTCGCAGTCTATCATAAACGAGTTTTACCATTCAAAAGAAAAAATTGGTCAAACTCCCTAAACAAAGGGAAATAATCTACTCAGGCAATATAAACTTTCGTGTGACTGTCAGAACACCTGCTAAAAGGATTTCACAGCTCTAATTAACATCTTTTCTCTGAAAACAGCTTTCAAAACTCCACCCACAAACAGATTATCACCACACAATTTTGTTAGTATATGCCGGCTTTGTCATGATTAGTATCAACTAAGTGCGCTGAACTGGAAAAGTTGAGACATTTCTGCGTCAGTATAGTTTTCTTTCTCCTTTTTCCGAGGTCTGGTAATGTGTATCTACAACAATCATAGTGAAATGCAAACAATCTCTTCTGTCGCAAACAAGTCCTATGACTAAAATGTGATCTGTTCACTTTATGCTCTGGCGCCAGCTTGATGATTACAAACTGACCAGTTATGATTTTTGAAACGTTATCCATCAACGCCAGTCTCCAAAACCGCATTCCGATCTCTGCCAATCAGACATCGTTGTAGACGGGTGCGTCAAGAGATGTTATGCATTTTTTTCAACTCGGTTCGATCCAAAATATAAAAGTTCGAGTGTGGGCTTCCGAGTTTGCGAAGGAATCGTAAGACACGTGTTCACTACAGTATGATTTCCGTTTCAAAAGATGTTAAATTTCCTTATGTAATGTCGACACGCGATAACCACCGCATGCAAAAAAGCGTCAAGAGTCTCCTCTTAGTTCATTCACACCAGTTCAATTTACCACTCGAGATCTTGGTCATCTCATTTCTTATATGACCATAGTCCAATGATCCCTTCTGACCTAACCAAGCACTTTTAAATTCATCATGGAGCCCAGATTTCCGTGCAGAAAAATGCATATTGTAGAAAAAGATAAACATCCATAATGGGAATTTTTTTCAGTTTATTCAGGGTAAAACAACATTAGAACTGGCCACCTGCCCGACATAATTACCCCTAGAAGCTCAATTTAGAGTTCACAAAACCTCCGGCTTTTCTTTCCATAAGATATGAAGAGCCTGAGTGTCAGTTTGAACCTCCACAAGCCTTTAATTTTCTCGATATTGGCATTCTTGCTGAGTATTTGACAAATGTAACATAAATAAATAAAGACGGGACAAGACCATTTCTGCCTGAACGAGTGACAATTGAATTTATCGTACAACAAGTGCTATCTCGGTATTGTTGCAACACTCGAGAGTGTCTCAACAAGGTTGAGAGTACATTTCACAGCGTGAAAACGATATAACAGCTCCTCGACACATCTTCTCTTTTTGGTACATAATACCATAAACAAAATTTCTGTAATTTCGTGGGAGTGCAAACTAAAAAATAAGTTAAAAAATTTCAGATATTTCAAGGTATGGTTCAGTTCGATCGACAAACACAAAATCAAGGGTGAATTGCTGAAAGATGAGTACGATAAGAGCCCACGAAAAGGGTGTCACATCTCGTGTTTCTGAGGAATCCTACTCTAACTATTTTTGTCTGCTTGCAGGTATTGAATTTTCCAGCAGCCCTCCTGCTTGCAAAGTTAAATACACCAACAAGACCAGACCAATTTTCTCTCACCTAAGAGCTGCCCAAGGAAAGTAGCAAGACATCAGGAGGCACGGATTAACTTTTTACAGTCACGAGGTAACGAGAAAAGAGTCGAAGCTAATGCTAATGAAATAGATATCTGTACAATTCGGGTGAAGAATTGGAACAGATAAGCAGGTCAATAAACATTCCAAACGAGGCACTGTTAATTTAAAACACGTTGACACATGCACCTAAGCCATCATTATGACAATTATACAGATGGAGGGAGACCTTTTCGGTAATCTCATTTAAAAATACTCTGGTTTCCTAAAGTACGGAGAAGAAAGGGAGTAGGCTAAAATTCCCCCTAAAATTTTGCGAATCACACGATTTACATCCGAATTCGCGAGTCACCAAAACTGTGCAAGGTAGCGAGGTCGACAGGTGAGCTGTTTTTTCATTCGTAAAACTGTTCGCAGCTTCAGCTTCTCTTCTTTCTCACTATAATTGTCCTAGTTTGCGCAACGATTTCTAAAGCCTTTGTGATGAAGTGGCTGTACTCATGTAAAAGTAAATACGGGATTGATTGTTTACTTCAGGCAAACAGTAGCACACGTATTGGCTATTTAATGAGAATCCCCCGGAGAATTGAGGAATGTTGTTGAAATACTATTTTTTGGAGGAAGATTTGTTATTAACCAAATAACACAAAGCTTGTCAAGAAGGAAAAGAGTAAGCGATGAAGATTAGTGTTTCCGTCGCTTGCAACGATTTCCTTCTCTAATTTTTAAGGTTTTTAACTGCACTACGGTAGTACCTTCACTAAACAATCTCCTCGCGGTTTTAACAAACTCTAAGAGTTAATGATGCAAGTTCCTGCTCGACGCACTCAACAGATCTTAAAGGCACAGACTTCAGTGAATATGCAAAGGACTGTGTTAATGTGCTTCCAGAATGAAAATGAAGTAATTAGGACCTGAATAATAAATTTGCCCCAAGGGTATGAAAACTTCATTCAACCGGAAACGCGCGTGTACTTCACATCTATTGTATTTTTGACATGATTGATAGAGGTGTGGCCATTTGTCACTTGAACTATTGAAATTTCACACAAAATTCAACCAAAGCCAACATACCGAGACCAGTGAAATACTAAGCCAATCAAAATTCACTTGCAAAGGAATTTGTGTCGTTGTTTGGTTGCGCTTAACGCTGAATCACTAAGAGAACTGGAATATCGACTTCTTCCGGACCAAATTTCTCTTTGTCGCCCCTTTATACATCTTCATGGAAGCAGGGCATCTGTCACGGTCACATCAAATAGGGAAATAATTCGCTATTTGGCACAACGTCAGTATTGTGCCCTCAAATTGACAACAAGCAAATGAATTGTCTGCGCAGCCCCAAGATAAACCAGGCAACTTGAGACGTGGAGGGTACCTAAAGATCATCTCATCTACAAAATCCCTTATATCCGTAGTTATCCTGCAATCGTTGGACCGATCGGCAAATTTCTACGCTGAACAGTATGCTAATTCGTAAAGGAAGGCCTTGGTCGATGTGAGCATGCAGGCAAAGCGGTGTTGTTGGTGGATATTGTTGGTCGACCTTCTAATCAATACGCAGACTGCTCAATCTGGTAAGTAGATATCTAAATACCTCGTTGTTTTATAACATTCACATTTCAGTGAAAACGAGCCTTCCTTGTTTAACGTTTAGTCAAAAAGGTTGACTCGGACAGATCTTTGTTTGAATTACTGTAAAATGAAAACGGTTTCCGCTTTTTCTGTCAGACTAAATTAAAAGTCGTGTGTGAGATCTCGTCACGCTTCGAAAATCAATTTGAAGTAATATGTCAAGATCAATGGCTCTATTCATTAGACTCATGCAAGGAAAACTCGTTATTACTGGACGGGGCAGATGAAATGTTACTGAATAGCCTCACGTACATTCGCAAATGTTTGTTCAACGCTTAAACATAGCAAAGTAGGTAGCAAATAAGACACTCGGTCATCACAAGCTGCTGTTTACCATTTCTATTATGTTTGGCATTGTTGCCTTGTGATATTTCTAGTCTATCCAGCTGCTCTTAACGCCCTCGCGTTTTATCAATCATTCAAAGAGTAAAGAGTATATTCCCTCTCTACTCGCAGTTAAAGCGAAAGTTGCTGGCCCTGAGTCAGTATGAACAGCATTTGAAGAACAATCGTTCGCCTCGGAGAAAAAAATTCCGGGTTCGTGATCGTTTCATGGCCACCTTGTTTTCATCGACGACAAGGTGCCAATATCCAGCAATATCCCAAATGGAAGTGATATAGGAATTTACATTAATCATATTTTAATACAAATATTCAACAAATGCTACCTTTGAGCAGAGGCTTGAAGGATTTTGACTCTGTCGCCGCTCTATTTGAGAAAAAAACGCTCGTAAATCGCTTCTAAGCAATCTTGTTTTATTTCACCGATCGCAATGGACGCAGCCATGCGTTGTTAAAACATCTCTAAAACTCACCGGGCGCTATGCTCTAGCGTTTGTCAACGGGCTTTCCACTAGTTTTGTCCTCTACCAGGGAATTAGGAGCTTTTTAAAAGTTCTCGGTAGATCCTCGCCAGGCGATGCGGCCTCGTCGAAAATGCGGCAATTTGCAAGATAAATCGACAAGTTGTTACCCTTTCGCTTTTAAAAGTGGCTCTCGAAAGTTAAATTTCTTTTGTTCGATCATGTAGAAATGTATAGACACACTCAAAGAAGTTTCTATCGTAGGATCTAAGAATACACAGAAACTGCACAAAGTAATTATGTCGAGGAGAATTTTTTCTCCTCAACCGAAACGTTAGAGCTAACTTACACTTCATTTAATGTTTGACTGTTAAGTGAAAGAGAATGTAAAACAGAATTAAATCAAAACTACAAACCATTTGGTTTTATACTGTAAATGGAAAAAAAAAAGAGGTTGCGCTGCAATAATTTCTTTCTGAGAACCTCAAGGTACTAAACCTTTGACTTACTAAGACTGACCCCTTCTAAGACTTTAAAATAGCTGGTAATTCAGTTTCTAGTTTTTTTTTTATTCAGTTTCAGTAACGGTCATGATGCACATTGCTGTTCAATTTTTTAGTAAAACGACGATCGCGCGCAATTAATACAAATGTGAGCTAAAGGGATATCTTTTCTGCACGTAGAACAGTTCTCTTGCAATGGAATAACAGATCAAAGCGACCAAGCAATGTTTACTTACTAGTCTTAAAATCAGTAAAAGCCTAAGTAAGGAAATGTTTCTCACGTTTTTTAACTTTCTACTTGTTTTAGCTCCCCTTCTTTCCTGCAAATTGACAGTCAAATAGATGCTCAGTCAATAGCTTGTTCCCTGGGATTACGTAGTGGAAATTGTGGTCACTAATAAATAATGAACAGGAAACATGTTTTTGGGATGTATGTTTACACTCTTGACTTGACGAGTAATTGAGTGAGCAGAGATATTAGGAGAAAGAAAAGATAACAGAGGGAGATCATTTCTCTCTGAAAAACATTTCAGAAATGGTTTTAAAAGGCAAATGTTGCGGACACCGCTGAAATAAAATCGTCGATAATATTCTGACTTCGTTAGAGTATCTTGCAATTAATATCACCTAGAATCGAGTATGTTTCTGCTCTTTCATATAGTGAGTTACTTTTTTTCACATTGAAAAGCTGCGAATGCATTGAAAAGCTGCGAATGCGAGAAAGCTTTGATCTTTCCTCTAGGTTTTGTTATGTGTCAATCCCTATCATATTACATGCTTTTTTGCGACAGTTGTCTTTTATGTGTAAAAGGAAGCATGTTTTGGGTCTGTCTGTGTGTTTGATGCATCTTTTTAATTGGTCGTTTTTTGAATATCTCGATAACGAAATGGGCAGATGTAGACTAAGACAAATATGTGGTAACGTAAAACAAATGACTTGGTTCAAAGTGCAAGCGAAGACCAAAACATTACTCGCATGTTGTTTATGAAAGTCAATGATGAGAATTTCCGGCGGGATCTACGAGTAACTGAATCTGTGGAGAATATTACAAACAGGGTTTAATTTTTTAATAAATTAATTCTCCATCGCCATCATAAAACGAGTTAATGTTTATTTCCTGATTTATTCCTCGCGCGACGTTGAAAAGGTAGTTCAACACACTTCAAAATGAAATCAACTATATTGCACTAGCCATTAAGAATACCGAAATAACATCTTTAAAAAGCGAAATGTAATTAATGAAACTCGGAACATTTTTGGCACGACACATAGTGAAACATTTAGTCATGAAACCAACGAAATAGTTTTCTGGAGAAATCTAAATTTGGCTCTGGTCGTAGTTTTGAAATCCTCATACAGAACAGTGTGACTTTAGTACCTTTTCACACTGAGGATCCGTACTGTCTGCGCCGCTCAATATCAAATTTAAAATACCGCGTGGCATATAGGGGATCACATACTTAAAGGCGTCCAGCCCTAAGGGGAAATATGCAATACTTCTTACCTCGATAACGCGATTATACCGACTGCACTGAATAAAATCCGTCTCCTAGGCACGGCATTATCTCCTGGCAAAGCTAAGCCAAGTTTCGATTTTTGTTACTACACGCATAGGATTTAGATTTGCTTTTTGACTCCAACTAATAACAAATAATTAATAATATCAGACTCACTCTGACTATCAATCATTCAATCTTCATAGACAACTATCCACCACGTGCTCAGGGTACTAAAAAATCACAGTATGTCGCCCGATTAGGAGATACAGAACGGTTAAGATGTGCTGTGACGGGGCGTCCACCACCGTCTATCACATGGATCAAAAACGACCAGCCTTTCCACCAGTCGGAAAGGATAAGAAAACTAAACAAGGACAAAACTATAAAGATCAAAGGAGTTCGACTTGAGGACCGAGGCAACTACACCTGCATTGCTGAAAATCCTCTAGGTAAAGTTAACCTGACGCTCCAGCTACACGTGCGTCATGATGAAAATCTGACAGCTACTGATTCACCACCAGCAACTAAAAGGCCTACAACTGAGCATCAGGCTAGAGGTAAGCAAGCAGGTAAGATCTACAGAGAAGCACTTTATGAGTTTGTTCTTTTTGGTTTGTGAAAGCAACCCAATACTTTGGTGGCTACGTATGATGCACGATCCTCGCAGTAGAGAGCGCTATTTATGCCATAGCGAAAATCAGACCTGTACGGGATTCGAACCACTGACCTCTGCGATACTAGTGCAGCGCTCTACCAATTGAGCTAACAAGCCAACTGGGAGCAGGCCGTTAAGTTGATTCGTAATAAACCCGTGATGATAAATCAGGTACAATGAATATATGAAGTTCATATATTTTGAACTGCGGTTGTAGATACGTATGATGCACGATCCTCGCAGTAGAGAGCGCTATTTATGCAATAGCGAAAATCAGACCTGAAAAAAATCAGGCCTGTACAGGATTCAAACCACTGACCTTTGCGATACTAGTGCAGCGCTCTACCAATTTTCGTAAAAATTGCATAAATAGCGCTCTCTACTGCGAGGATCGTGCATCATACGTATGTACAGCCGCAGTTCAAAATATATGAACTTCATATATTCATTGTACTTTGGTGGCTATTCATAAATTGTTGATTGAGGTTTCCTTGTAATGATTTCTGCTTGAATAAAAAGACAGAAATAAGACTTTTTGACACTTTGCACCCTAAGCTCAGAGTACGTGCATGTACCTAAGCCGGCATATCTTAACAAGACTAAACACCGTTATATCCCCAAACCACAATTTTGGAGGTTCAAGGTCTTTACCAACAATCTCTCTATTTTCAGATTTAACGACGAATCTCAAGACAACGGAATCAAGTGAGTATCTGTCATCTTTTATGATTGTTTTGGGCAACTAATGGATGAAAGCTCATTGGAAGAAGGCGTGGTCACTGCACTAAGCCAAAAGCATAACCCTCTCGTGAAAAGAGGCAATGAATACCAACAAATAGGAGAGAGGCACATGCGGAATAAATATACTATAAAAAGTGGTCCTTCGTTAACACCAGTAATCGAAACTATAATCAAACACCTGACTTGAGCACTGAGGGGACATAGTAGGAGTCATGCTTGTAATTGGACAGTGTAGTAGGGAAGTTAACGCGTTACAAGTGCACGCGCTGCTGTCGCGCACTTCGTAGAGTTAACTGTTCTTTCTTATGTATATGGTTTGTTTTGTAATTAATTTTTAAAGTTTTGATTAATTGGAAACATGACTTCGTGTCGTCCAATTGTCTGTAATCATCCTCGCGATTAGCAAATCGAACTCCAGCTTCGTGTCGGCGTTCATTCGATTTTGTAACCACTCGTATGGTCACACAGCGAATTGGACTTCACTTAGTTCTGTTACCATCATTAGTAGGTAGGTTGGTAGGTAGGTACGAGCTTTATTATTTTGGTTTTTTTGTTTTCGCGCTTTAGCAGGAGCACCAGTATTTAGCGATCCAAATTTTCTGATGAGATCATTCAGGGCATGGCCTGCATCACACTCCATACGACTGAAATGTAAAGCAACTGGTGCACCACCGCTCAAATACAAATGGTTAAAGGACGGAAAGGTCGTACAAAAGCGACGTTTGGATCCATATGTTAATAACTCCCTTTGGTACTTAAAACTGCGCGAGCTTGTACCCTCTGATTCTGGGAGATACACTTGTCTAGTATCCAATCGTTATGGATCAATAAATCACACCTTTACTCTTCAAGTTGTTGGTAAGTATAGAAAATGAAATTGTTGCTGATTTATAATTTAACTTTTATAACACTGTAAAAACCAACTCGATCAATGATTTGGGAATGTTTTTCTTTTTTTGTTTTGCTTTGTTTTTTGTTTGTTTTCACTTCAAAAAAAGAAAAACAAATGCATAAATTTTGTATAATTTTGAACTGAAAGTGTGTGTTACTTCCAAACACTTCAAGAGGGCGACATTCCTGGGGGAAAATTGTTGTAATTTCAGTAGAGAATAGTGACATTTACGATTCAGAGAGAAAAAAAGATATCGGAAAAAAGCCTCAAGACGGCACAATAACAAATGGTAATATCGATATAGGCAGACAATAGAGACAGTACACCATCTACTGTGATATCAACAAGTTTTTCGAGCAATTTGGGACACACAAGGACTCGTAATTTTCCAGATGTCGCAAATTTGTCAGCGTTTGAAAATTTGTTTGCTGGCTTGTGATTGGCACATCATGTCGAAATCAAGTATCCTCACTTCAAAATTATTTTCCCTTTTCTCAACAGCTAGACCCCGGTCAGCTCCAATCCTACAAACCGATCTTCCAAAGAACAAAACTGTGCAGGTTGGAGATAACGTGACATTTACCTGTATTGTTCTAGTTAGTGGAACTCTCCCGGATTTCAGATGGCTTAAATGGAACAAATCCGTCACTTCTATGCCTAAAACTTACAAAGACATCTTGAATGGATCATATCGACTTATAGACCCATACTATTACGAGACTGTTCAAGTTAAAAGTAATTATGGTGTCGAGGTGACTATTGTAAATGTGACCGAGGATGATTTTGGACTCTACACTTGCTTTGTGAGCAATCATATTGGCAGGGATTTCAGGAGTACATACCTCATCAAATATGTGAAACCCACGGTTCCTGTGTCAGGTCAGTATCTGTTTTAAACACGGCGCTGCAAACTTTCTCACATGCACACCTAGCGGAGCGATATATCGATTGCGCTTTAAGTAAAGCATTCCACATAGTTACTAAAGGGTACTTCTCAGGAAAGTTCTTACCCAATCACACTTTATGATTTAACTCTCTCCAAATTCTCATAACCGTCTGCCACACATCCCTTGTAATAGTAGTTTTTAGACCTCCTTTGTTATTGTAGTTTGTAGAATGTTGTCTTAAGTTAATCAATATCCCCTTTTTCCAATCACCATTGTGCTCGACAATTTATTGATATGGTGAGGAGAATCACTTCTTCGTCACTATCAGGAGTCGAGTGGTTAAGACCTGTGACATGCCTTAGAATAACAGCCGCCATTACCTAGGTGGGCAGCCAGTCCCTGTTGCAGAATGCAATTTTTTCCGTTACTTCATTATGTCACCCCAGCAACATATCACAAGCGCCTATTAGCATCTTTCTATGTAAGAACCATGAACTATACCCTGTGAGCGGTGACGTGCTGACGAGATCTATCCTCGTCTATGGCCACTAACTCGGTTGACCAAATTATCGTCTCTAACTAATATTTCCATAGGTACTGTAATCAATTTGAAAATTGTTTTACTTGTGCATACTGTCAATTGTAATACTGCACACGTCTGTGACTGAAATGTTACTTTCCCATAAACTTGGTGATCAAGCTTGGGAAAACACATCATCGTTATAGCCACGAGAAGAAACACATTTCACCACCCGAAGAAACCCAACACCTGACATACTACTGCAATTTTAACTGTTTTATTTGTATGTAGAACCATGGCCATGCTTAGGAAATTCTGAAGACTGTTTTTTAATTTTGCTTTCTTTAGAGACGGTAGCCACAGAAGCCACAGAACAGCCATCCTCACCTGAGAAGACCTCAGAACTTCTAACGGAAAAAGAAAGGCCACCTCAGACTGGCCTAATTATCATCATCCTTCTCTCAGTGTTCTTTTTAATAGCAGTCATATTAATCGTCGTGTTTGTTTTCTGTTATCGCAAGAGACTAAAGGAAAAATTCCCTAAAAAGGAAGTGACACTACAAAACATGGAAACAATGAGAGCGTCGTTAAATCTTTTACCGTCAGAGCCTAACACACCCAATCAAACTGATGGAACAACTAGAACGTTCAGTTATGCCGCTCCAAGGAGGAGATTAAGTTCTACTGGTTCAACAAATTCTACAGCGCCTTTAATAAGATACGGGACTGGAAGCTATCGGTCTCGATTTTCTTCGGGTATTTCGTCTAGAATTGATTCTAACATTGCCGAAGGTAAGGAACGTTTATCTGGGCTGGGTTTTTCAAAGCTAATTTAAGTTTACCTAGGGTTAGTATTTCCTCAATACAACCATTTCCTCAGAAAAAAGCAATACAAAAAACAAAAACGAAGAAAAAGTTTTGAGCTATGGGCTTTATGATTACAGAAAGCACAGCTGATAAAAAAGCTTTCTGTCACTACAGAGCTCTATGAGTTGCCTTGTGACGAAGAATGGGAAATCGTCAGATCTCAAATAACGTTAAGAGAACAGCTTGGAGAAGGTGCTTTTGGTTTGGTCATGCGTGCTGATGCTGTAGGTTTACCCGACCTACCTTCTACATGTTCAGTTGCGGTCAAAATGCTTAAAGGTAAGTTAGTATACATTAATCCTTTGTACTGGACTCGTTGAAATCAATAATATTCTAAAAAAAACTTGAGCTTCTAAATCATAAATTACAATGAAACACTTTAAAAAATTAGCCCATCGGTGTCTACTTCCTGAAAAGGATGCTTAGCCTCGACGAGCGAATAGATGCATGTATGTAACTTTCACGATTTCGATTTCGATGAGTGTTCCATCGAAACGTTGATGTATATCAAAACGATTTTCCTCAACCTGTAAGTACCTCCTTTAGATCAATGTGCAGCACTTACACTCGAGTAAGTGCTGGGTAGATTGAGAGGAGAATACATGAACGGGCTCTTCGTGTAAGTGGAACACCCAAGTTAGCAACAAAAACGTCAAGCTGTTTTTTTACCTCCCAAAACTGAAGCGATTGTTGCAAAGTGAATTATAAAATAGTTTCTAGGCTGTCGTATAGATGTGATGACAAAAGCTGAGAAAAATGAGGGTTGCCTCTTAACACCTTCCCGTTAAAATATTGTATCTTACAGCTGACGCTACTGAGAACGAATTAGCAGACCTTTTGTCTGAAATGGATACAATGAAGGAAATTGGAAGACACAAGAACATTATTAACCTGATCGGTGCATGTACGCAAGATGGTAAGTGGCACTTTTCCAAAAGTTAGATTTTTTGTTCGTTTGCAAACCTAAGACAAGATAAATGTATTTGAAAAATACATTGAATGCTCGGCACTTCTCTATCAAGCAGGTAGAGAAAAACGGCAAAATTTTCCTTCATTTAACGTATATGAAAATCAATAATAGACCTGCATTCGCATCGTAGCAACATGATAACGCGCCCTATTAGTGCTTACGTTGTCTTTAAAGAAATGGTAAAGATCTTTACTTACATGTATTTCAGGTCCTCTGTTTGTCGTTGTCGAGTTTGCACCACACGGGAATCTTCGACAATTTCTGAGAGAAAGAAGACCATCTGAGTACCAACAACACAAACTTAGCCCTTCTGGTCCTTCCCTAACAATGAGGGATTTCGTCTCATTTGCTTTCCAAATAGCAAGGGGAATGGAGTACCTGGGAACAAGAAAGGTAATTTTATCCATACGATACTTAAACCATCCAAAAGTTAACCACTCCTTGCATGGTATCTCTAATAAGAAATTATAATTTGTCTTAAAACAATAGTTGACGCGTTGAGTTAGGTCACTAAGTCATTAACATTTTCCCGCGTTAAAGACCAATAGCAATAGATGTAGATTAACTTTGAGTTCTGATAGTTTCTTGTGACGTCATTTATTGTAATAACGGGCACTTGTTATCAGTTTGGATTTGGTTCTATGACAGTACTACGGTACGAGTAGAGGGAGCAACATTTCAAGTTTTCCCTCTACTTCTCCTTAACTGCAAAGCTTTTTTTTTTTCACAAAAAGTTAAGAAAAGTTTCAATTACATTCTGAATTCTCTCTAACTGTAGTGCGTTCATCGAGACCTTGCTGCCAGAAACATCCTTGTTGGAGAAGACTACATTATGAAAGTTGCTGACTTTGGCCTGGCCAGAAATGTCAGAGACGTGGAGTACTATAGGAAAACTACAGATGTAAGTGTTCACATTTGTGTTTACAAAGTGCGATTTTAAAAATATGTCAGAATCTTGTAGTAACACTTGTATCCGGCCATGTCCTTTGTTTGCAGGGTCGGCTACCGATAAAATGGCTCGCCATTGAGGCATTGTTTGATCGAGTTTACACAACACAAAGTGACGTCTGGGCGTTTGGCATACTGCTCTGGGAGATCTTCACCCTTGGTAAGGACGTCTATAAGAGGGCATGTTGAGTAAAGCCAGGATATTTACGAAAAATGTTCGAAACCGTACTTTCAAAAATGTACTTTTACCTCCTTTTTTGTGCAAGGAGGAATGCTAATAATCCGCCGTGGTTTTTACCCATTTGCATAGCTAAGACATGGTAAAATGGCGTAAGACAAGACTTTCACAATAACTTAAGTTGGAAATGTCTTTCTTTTCAGGGGGTTCTCCGTATCCAGGAATACCCATAGAAAAGCTGTTTGATTTGTTAAAGTCTGGCTACAGGATGCAGAAGCCTCAAAATTGTCCAAATGAGATGTAAGTTACATGATGCAGGTCCTTTACTTTATCAACAAAAACCTTAATTCACAGAATGAATTCGTCCGATCTCGAGCTGGAGGAAGCAAGGGCTTGCCTTTTCTCAATCCCTAGGTCAATCCCCAGTTCTTCGGGAAAATTGAATCGGGAATGTCGTGAGGGTTTCTACACAGGAAGTGTTCTATGATCCAAGGTCATGTTGTTGATGGTGTTCACAACTGCCGCTTGTAATCCACTCGGGAAGTTATAAGAAAAAACAGTTAAGTGTTTCCTGTTCTCATGATTATTGATGACAACGTAATTGAGTTGGTATGCATTAAACCGGAAAGGGGACTCATGTGACGTCGTTTCCTGCTCAATCAATGTCAAGGCCAATACTAAGGAAAATCACATGCTTGGTAACTTTCCTCGAGCGATCTACTTTGAAGATTAAGAGGAATAAGAATAGGATGTGATCTTTGGAACTGAATTTTTTAGTTGAGGCAATGTTAACAAAGGAGCCGTGAAAAAGAAGAGGGCTTCGCGATTTGAACAACGACTGAGTTGTTATGTACATTTATTAAGCAGTGTTTCCCGTAACAATATCAAATTAAACAACGATATCTGGATTGAGTCATCAAGTCGGGTTATTTTTTATCGAAAAGGGATCGAGTTTCCATTCCAAAAGTGGAATTTCTGTTGAACACATTGCAAAAGTTCAACCTTTGGTCAGATTTAATCATAAAATTGCAACATTTGACGGGAATAAGAAACTTGGGTTAAGACGATTAAAAATTTGACAGACACGAGAGCCACTAAGGAGTGCATTAGAGGAATACAAGCTTACATGCTGAAATTATTTATTCTTTTTTTTCAACATCGATTTTCCAGATACGACATCATGCTGAATTGCTGGGATGAAACCCCTTGCGACAGAAAATCGTTCACAGATCTAAGAAAACATTTTGATGCTATGTTATCAATCATGACGAGTAAAGTAGGTATCATGTTACTCTTACGCAATTTTTTTGGGGGCAGGGGGGGGAGAGGGGGGCATGCATCAACGACCTTCAAACCTGTATTAATACGAATATATACATTTTTACACCATTACGCCTCCTGGAGTTTGTGATCCTGTTAGGGAGAATGTACCCCAAGGCCACAATTGACCCAGTAACTCCACACCGTTAATTATTAATTCTAGCCTGGGGAATTAGAGAACGAGGCCATATATCGGTAACCCTCACGTGTGAACAGATAACGCTTACAAGTGTATGTATAACGCTAACGTGTGTGCATCCACGAAGTTGTCTAAACAACTATAAGCTCAGGGTTCGACACTAACTTTTCAACTTACTAGCCAAGTGGCTAGTGACAACTTAGATGTTACAACAATTTCAGTTTGTTTACCAGCCAAACTGGCTGGTGAAAATCGAAAACCACTTGGCAAAAACTGAATTTCTATTAGTCTGTGGCTAGTTGACTACCGTTAGTGTCGAGCCCTGTAAGCTCATAATGTCCAGGTGTCTTAATGTGAAAAATGTTTTTTAAATTATTATAACCTGGCAATATACTACGTATGTGACCTTGATCACAACTGAGAAAGTCACTTGCAAAGAAAAATTTACTGGTCAAGGTTCTGGAAAGCTTTAAGTAACAACGTTCCTTAGTTACAACTTGAAATCGTTGACAATCAAGCAGCTCCACTAGGAAAAAATGCAATTCAAGGTTTACTTCGTTGAATGAATCTTTAAGGTTTCAATATTGATAATTTTGTACCATTTGATACTATAAGGTATCAATATTGAACATTTTTGTACCATTTGCTGAATGTTACCACGGTTCTCTCATTTACAGGAGTATTTGCAAATACTGGCCCAGTCTATTGACGATCTGGCTCACGACATGGAAACACCTATAACGGACGATTCTGATGAAAATACTGGAATAATGCCAGAGTCTACTTGTTAGCGGGAAACGATTCTTTCGTGTATTAGAACGTTATTAAATCTCGTCTTTAATGTGGTTGCAACTAAATTCCAACGCTAAAGGAGTATCAACATTAGAGTTGGTTGTGGCGGAAAAAGCAAAAAGGAAGAAAACAATGAAAAAAATCAGGACCCAGAAACCATAATAACACGATACGGTCTATCACGAAACTGTTTACAAGCACGCCGTGGACAAGAACGTGGAAACATCAGGTCAGCGTCGAGAAAACGCTGGGTAAACAAAGAATTTTCAAGGCCCGGAATCTATCATCTAACAGTCAACTGACGAGCTACAAGGTTACTTAATCCAGTCCGTTGAGCAACGTGCGTGAATCAACAAGCCATGTTAAATAACTAAATTAACATCCTGTTTGAACAGGTAACCTGTTCTGGTGAAAAACTAATTTTCTACATTGCATCATTCTGCAATTCATAAAACGATTAGGAAGTGAAAATCGTTCAGTCAACTCGAAACTGCCTGTTCTTTTGAATGTGGAAAGGAAACTTGCCTACTAACTAAACTTCGTGCACTGGACCACAATAAGTGTCCAAATAATTTCTCTCTGGAAATATATTCAAATTCAGCCTACATCGGTAGACGACAAAGTAGAAGTTTTTCTAAGTAATCAACATCGTCAGTTACTTCCTCTATGAGTCTCTTCAAACGACGTCACGCCATCAATAAAAGCAAGAGTCCCGCCTTAAGAGTAAGAGATTGGCTCAGAGTTTTTCAGAAATGATTAAACTTAAAACTGACTTTGCCAAGTTTCGCAAGAGGGGAAAAACTTTTTGAAAAAAATACTTTTCTGCAGTTCTTGAATCAAAGAGGAATTCTACAGATAATGTTCACTTCATAAAGTATCAACTCATCAAAAATCATTTAAAAATTTGTAGTATCTACACAAAACCAACTCAATTTAATGGAATTAGCTCAGCCGGAAAGATGAGTAGGACAAATTTTATCTTTTTCTTTTCAAAAACAAGACCATGTAATACTTGTGTATAAAAGTAGATAAGCATTCTCAGTTGAATGGGGATGTTTCAACTTAAAGATGTATCTATAGTCTAAGAGTGATTACTTTTATTAAAAAAAAATAATCCAAGCTTATCTGTATTTATTAATTTTCCGTTCTTTGATTTTATCTATTCCATTTCTCTTTGTTCCTCAACGGCATCAATAAATACCTAAAAGTCAGTAGTTTATACCCCATTCACACCAGCAAAACATTTTTGGTTAAACCAGGCTCAACTGAATGGAAATGAGAAAGAGAGAACCGAGAAACTGAATTTTCCATATGGTTCAAGTAATCACAAACTTTTACTTTCAAAGTGCTAAATTGAAAGTACTTGAATTAAAACAATGAAAGATTCCCTTGCCTTTCTTTCTCTAGACACCTGTATAACGGTGACGAATTGGCCTTCGCGACGACGCCTTAGAAAGTACTGAGATAAAAATAGTGAAAGGTTCCCTTCCTTTCCTTTTCTTTCTCTAGACACGTACATATAAAGCACGAAAAACCACGTGCGCGTGAAATCATTTCCAAACTGCCCTGGGCCCACGCGATTACATAGACAAATCGCAATGAAATCGCCTCGATTAGCGTGGAAAACCATCTAATTTGCACGTGTCAAGCAGAAAGTTAGGTAAAGAGATCGCTAAAAAAGGTTACCTTCTTCCCATCATTTTAATGGGTGTGGGGTGGTCTTAGTCTGTCCGAGGTTGTTGCTGAGTATTTTAATTATACAATCATCAGTGTAGGGGATTTAAGCGTGGTTTATTTCAAATAGAATCAATTTGAGCCCAGTTACAGCAGCTCCTTCAAGCGCTTTGGAAGAAGTGTGGAAGAGCCACTCTTCTTACGGGCGTTACCAAAAAGATTATGGTGCCTTGTGGCACTCACCACCCTGCTATATACATATGGAGCCAAGACCTGGCCAGGTCCTTTATCAACAAAAGATCAAGTAATTAATGCACTCCCATCCATGCACCATGGTGAGAATCAGTACCACAGCAACTGCTCAAGGTCGGTTTTAGAATATTGGAATGAGCTGAAGAGTGGACAACGAAAATGACGGCGGTCACCAACGTCCCCTGACGACCACAATGTCGTTTTCCACCTGCCCGCTCCTTCGGTGGTCTCCACTGACTGAGGGCCTGTAAGGCACAACCCTGGAAGTGGAACGAGCTTTCAAGGGAACCTAACACCTGCTGGAGTTCTGAAAGAGGTTTGGCAGCGAGACAGCTGATGCTCCCAATTACAAAGAACAACTACTCAGTTTGAGGTTGTGAGACTGAATAAAAAAGGCACCTCAAAAAGAGCACCTGGTTTTGTGGTATTAGTTTCGAAATAAGTGATTAGACTCCAATTTTATATTTCCTTAGTAAACTGAGCATTACCAAATAACTTCTGTGTAATAATACAAGAATTGACCCAAACGTGGATTATTTTTTTGGTTGCCCGACCCCATTGATGAGGCCCTGTTAGGGGTTTTGAGGATAAGGGATAACTGGGCATGTAATTTAAGGGATAAGTAACAAAATCATTTCGGGGATAAATGATAAGCAAATAGTTTTAGGGACGGTGTGATGAAGGTCGGGTTCCACATTAAATATTCTTGCCTCGTATTTTTCTGCTTTTTTTCGGTAGTTTTTCACCACCCATGACCACCTATGTTCGGTTATCGATCATTTACCTCATTGTCATCAATCAGTTTAGGCTAATCCCAAGCTCCCCGAGTCTCCTGTCAATGTCGGAAAGCGCATGTCAGGGCAGTTCAGTAACTGGTATTCAACTGTAAATGGCTTTAGGACAAATCGCGTTCAGTTGCGAACATTAAGAAATGACCCTTATCTCTAAGGATTAATGATGAAGCACCTTACAGTGGCAGCTTGTAGAAAAAGAGACCGAATGAACATTGATTCTATGCTTAAAATCTTCAGTGTCTCAGATAGCCAGATAATCCAGGCCAATGTTGATACTATCACAGTCAGTTTTGATCTCAGAGAAATTCTAGCTTTGCGAGGGAAACAAGAAAGATGATTTGACTAATCCGTCTGTTATATGCCTTGGGCCCCATAGACAACTACTCCTTGTCGATGCGAGCAGAAGCAAAGTTTTTTCAGCCCGATTACACTATCCTGTTGATGTGACGGAAAAGTGTAATGGTCTCAATACGCTACTAGCTGTTGTGTATAGAGCGGGGGTCGTTGTATACGTTGCAGAATACACTGGAAGCAAAGTTTCCTCCATCAACCTGGAAGGTAAAACTGTCTACAATCCCGAAAGAATAACAGTTAAAGATATGAAAGTGATTCTGAAAGATCTGAAGCTTGCCGAAAGGGACAAGAACAATAAAAAGAAAGACCAACAGCAAAAGCAATCAAACTGGACAGCAGCCAAGAAAGTGGTCCACACGAGGAACTTGCATCGTCCGAAATGCAAAGTGGAAGCTTACTCCAAACTTCAAATGGAACCAAACTGAAGAGTACTTTGATCATCAAAGCGGTGTGGGAGAACCGACGGTGTTGCATTTTCAGGTCAACAAGAAGTGTTTTGCGTGTTCGGCTGTTGTTAAATGATATTGACATAAGAGCCTCGCCTCTACAGAGCATTGGTTCCCACACGCAGGTTTTCGGGGTTGTCTGTTCAAAACAAATTATTCGTCGCCTTATTTTCAACAAAAAGAGGAGGAATATTTTACTATAGACAGACTGATAAAGACGCCAGTGGAGGCTGCAGAAAGAACCTGGGAAGCACTTCCCGAGAACTTACTAGCCACCAACAGCACTGATTGTCAAATGATAAAGGTCCAGATGACGTGTGTTCTGTTCAAATGACGTAGGACATCAAGCTCTGGAAAGGATTTGCGTTACACTTCATGATATTTCCACACCGCTTTTTGACAGCGTCAACTTGAAATCACTCACCACACTCGTCTTCGAAAATCTTTTCGCAAAGACGAGTCAAGGAAATAAATGCCCTATGTTTTACAATTTCCTCGTCGCTTTTCCAGTGCAGTGAAGAGTATATAACATCTGAGCGTGTTACCCACAGAAGTCTCATACACTACGCAAGTGGCTCTTCGTACTATTTCAGTAGACTTTGCAGAACTTGCACGAGGGGAACAAGACATCACTTCTGACGAGGTATTAGCTCCTAACCACTCCTGAGTGCCTCAGAGGTCGTTATTTCTGAAGGTACTTTTGCTTGTCACGTGTCAAAGGTCTACCGTGTCAAAGAATCTCACCAGCTTCAAAAGCAGCCGTAACCCTTCTATATAGCCAGACTTGACGAGAACCTATATGCCATCACAAGATCCTCTACCTCCATTTCAATTTGTGGAAACAACTGCTAAACTGAGAGCTTAATAAGGCCAGCATTAATAGTAATGTTGTAAACCCCACAAAAGAAGATGACACAGTTGTTCCTGGGGATGATGTTTACTACTGTCCACTAGTAGATACCCTAGACGATGACGATACCAGGACTGTTAGTGAGGTGTTAGATGAAACCGAATAAGGCCATGACTGCAGCCTGAAGATAAAGTTCTAACGGTTGCAACAAAATCAGGAAGACGATCAGCCCCAAAAAAAACAGCTCAGATTTTGTCCTCTACTAACGTTCACTAGCGCCAAAGAACGAAAGAAACCATTCTACTTGTTTTCTCCCTTAGCGTATAAAAACTGTTTCTCGTCAAAGGTTTACCCCGAGTTACTTTTGTTCAAATGGTAACGTTTTTTATTGAAACATTGAGCAATTTTAGTTGACGTTTGACCGAAAGCAAACTGTAACAATTTCAAAATTATATTTTGAATTAAATACTATTCCATTTTTAAACCCTTTCTTTGCCTTTAAGAAACTCGAAGAGAAATTCTGAAAAACGTCGAACACAAAATGTTGATTTTGTTAAATGTAATTTAAATCTGTGATGGAAACATCTAAAATTCATAACCAACATTTGAGTCGACGTAGGGGGGGCCGCACTTTGAGCTAGCATTCTTCGAAGCTAAGATCCTGTAGACTTAGGTGATGGATTACAACTGACCATCTTTTGAAATGCCACCAATATGCCTGCAGTGGTATCAAGACTGACGTGACACGAATGTCTGAGGCAAGCTGATAATGATTCTCGAAAAAAAAAATTATCTCGTTCATACCATCGCCTGTTTCGTTGGTTGAAAAATTTAAACCGAGGTACTTTTAGGGATAAAAGCCTTGGAAGTTTTAGGGACATTTGGTTCCAAATTAAAGGGATAAAGAATAACTGGACCCCCTCCCCTCGCCCCTGACAGGGCCTCGCTGATCGAAAAAGCCAACGGGCTAAAAATGGTCACGAAGCCTATTTCTCCCCACCCCCCAGTCTCCTATACAGCAGTTACAGCGCAGTTACAGCAGTTACACTGCTTTACTTCGCAGATTTGAGCTAAACGTAATTACTTCGAACAAGACCCCTGTCTTTTGTGACGGTCTCTGATGAGCATTCACCGACTAGAGGTAAACTAAGCTGTTTAAAAATTGCATAGGCAGGTGTATCTCCATCAAATCAATCGGTCATTTAACTCAAAATATAACTCCAGCAGAGATGTATTTCCGTGGGGAGCTGCCCCCTCAAAATACCAAAGGTAACTTGATAATACTTGATTCATGTAAAACCCTTCAAGCGCAATATTAAGAGTTATTGGGGCATGAGTTCAAGTCTGTCTTGCTGGAATGAGTGTGTGTCACTGGGTGCGGTTGAGGAATCCTATGGGGTAAGTAAATCGTAATTATCTTAGGAAAATTGGATTTCGGACTATGAACCAAAAAATTACAGAAACTAAAGAGCATTTCAGCAGTTTCCCTCTTACGAAGTTGGGTGACAAGCTTCTGACTTTGCTGACGTCAGTACCTTAAGCATCGATGTTTACGTATACACTATGAAAAAAGAGTATCAAGATTGTCAGGAAACTGAAGCATCCACTTTTAGTTGGTGGTGATCATTAAAAGTCTACACAATAATTTTGAAATGACTATCATACATGCCAAACACAACGTTCAACGTGCTACACCTGTTGGTTCATCGTTGTCGCCCTATGACCTCGAATCAGATGGTTAGCAAAGCCGATTGGTTAGCTGCTGCCCAAATCTGTCAACATGGTCACAAATCACGGTTTGCACATAGGAACACGTGAGCAATCCAGGCAAGGGGAGGTTTCGTGACATTAAAATATTAGCTCTACTAAATTATTTGTAGTTTCCTTTTCCATCCAAAACTGTACATGTAGAAAGCTAGACCTGATTCATTCGAAGTGATCAGAACGTAAACTTTTGTTTAGTTTGTTTCCTTTCGTGTGACAAGCCTCGCCAAGCCGCACGTAAACCGTGGCCTTTACCCTGCCTCAAGTGTTTACGTCAAATTTAAATAACTTATCCGAGCTGGTGAATCTATTGAGGTGTTAATTTCTAAGTAGATGAAAAACGATAAAGGAGCTATATTTAGATTTTAAAAGAGATCCGAAAACCGTCTCTAATAGGAATAAACCGCAGAATGAGTGAAGCCGTACTTGTAAAAAAGCAATTAAACGTAATTCAAGATGTCATTGGGATTAGGTAAAAACATTGATCCTCCGCTTTCGTGAAAGAAATTACAAACTCGACGCACATGGCTTAAAAAAATAAACAGAAATCTTAGAAGAGACAGAATTCTTCAAAGAGAATCTACAAAGAAAAAAAACAGTATCTGATAAGCATTCCCCGCCTGGAGGTAAACTACGATATTTAAAAATAGCATGAGCTGGCGCCTATCTGTCATATTAATTCTGTATTTAAACTCATAAAATAAACACGAGGAATATTAGCTCTTTTTTATAGCTTACTTTGGACATTTCAGTGGTAAACAATTCATAATGTTTGCCAGAGGCAACCATAAGCGAAGCATTTAATTGAAACAAATCACTGACTAACGCTTGCTATTTATTGGTTGGCAAATGATCAGGCCATCATGTTTCATGGAAATTCGCCAACCATAAGTACAATGTTAATTCATCCAAATCGTACCACTCCACTTGAATTTCACGATTTTTTTTTCCTTTTGGACATTTTGCTTTTATGACAAATGTCACGCTTTCTCCCAGTTGTCTGTCAACAAGACAAGCCATCCGCCAATGAAATGGCGGATGACAAATAAGCCAATTACATTTTGTTACGTTTATTCATCCTGTTCATGTGAAGCCTCCAAATGCCAAAGCCAAGAAGCCGCAAAAACAAAGTCTAATAGAAATTCCAACGCGTCAAAGGAAGGAAGCACTCGTGACCAATTTCAAAAATAACTTCAGGAACAGAGGATTCGTTAGAATTGTTTGGCCGAGAGTCAACAAGGACAACTAAGCTATTAAATCAGTTCAACTCTTTTGACGGGCTGTCTTAAGGTTTTTTCCGTACTCAGTAGTCAAAATTCGATGTAAGACTGAAACAAAAGGAAACTACTCGTCAAAGGGTCATCACAGTAACCTCATCATATCCCGTGCATTGAGGAGGTCTCTTCAACGATCCAATTATGTAATTGCATTTTTACCGTCAGGCTCCCAGTTTGTTGTGGTCACAGATAAACGCTTTCAATCAATATTGGAAAATATGAATTCATACTGTTTTCAATTTTGCACCTTCATCTCAGCTGGATCACTAGCAACTCTTTTATTTCAAAAAAGAAGAGCTGAAAGAGTTTGGACTCAAGCGCCTAGTCACCTGCGAGCTAAACAGATCTAACATGATGGGACTATGATTTCATTTAAACCTGGAAAAAAATGAACTGAAAATCTCTCATGTTAACGAAAAACTGTACCCTTAATCAGACGTATGTATTCAAAAAGTCCTGAAGCGGTGTACTAAATTAGCTGAAGTCTAGAAGTAAATATATGAACTAGAATAATTGTAAATCTAAATGAAAATTCAAAACAAAACAAACAAAAGAAAATGTATGAAACTAGATACCGTCACGGTATCAAATATGCATAATAATTTACAGACCATACTTTCTCGACTCTGATTAGTTTAAAGAAAACGCATAATCAGCAACGAATCCCATAGGCACAGTTTCATTTCCTTATTTTTAATTTTTTTTCCATCACAGAATCTAAAACTTTTTAGAGCTTGGGGGAACACCCACCACACAAAAAGATAATAACCATTAAAAAGGGTATTTCGAAGTTTTATTTACACAGCATGAAGCCCAATTTACAAAAGAAAGACTAAACACACACTTTTGCAATGGAAAGGAAAAAACATCTAAAAAATTAGTCGATTATCAGTAAGTCCTAAAAACAAAAGCATTTTTTCTAACTGTTGTCACATCCCACAACAACCGAGTATAAACTTCAAAATCTACATGTTAGTTTGCCTAATGGTCTAGGTTTCCTAGTTCAAATCATCTTCATCCCCTACTGAAAGTTAAGCAGACGCAACACCAGAAGCATTAACTTACTGATCGTTAAAAACAAACCAAGAAAAATATTAGCGTAAATCGCAAATAAACTCTTCCAAAATCCTGACCACAACCGACTTTCATGCGTTCACCGATTGTCAACTAAGGAGATTAAGATTTCCTTCATTGTAAACGTCTCCTAACGCATTTCCGAGACACACACACACACACACACACACACACACACAATCTGGTATTTTAGAATAGTGAAAGTCAATTTATACACGCGGTAACGAACAAAACAAATCTAAAAAGCACTTCTAGAACCACTTCAATCAATTCTGGCATTGACGAGTTCCATTTACGCACGCCTTGCCATGGCAATCGCTAATTGACAAACTGGCGTGCGTGTCACCTGCTCCCTCCCTCTCTGTCTCTCTCTCTCTGAAACTAAAATGTCGTTCTTTACATGGCCCTCTATTGCGTGTTTGATTCCCCAATAACTTAGGCCACGATTATGCCTTACTTATAAGAAATAGTGTAGAAGAACTTTGTCAAGCTTCACTAATTGCCCATTAACAATATTTGCCCCGTGAAGTTCAAGCAGCACGCTGTGTTGTTAGTAACAATTTAATTCGAATTTCATCTCGTTTGCGTTTCTGTGTTTCCAACCGTGAGAACTCATACGCCTGTGCTTAGAAAGCTAGGGAGACAAAATAGTTCATTAAAAACTGCAAAATCCGTTTGGTGCGTCGTAAAATAATTTCCTCTCGAGCGGTTCCTTTCATAAGAGATTAACGTCATTTACGCTTTTTGCCTTTGGCTACCAAATGCCCAATGAAGGACGTGCAGAAACGTCAGAACAATGCAATTCTGGAAAATTACATTTTATCAGGTGTTAGCGGTAACTGTAGTGCAAGCGAAATCTTTGAATTTGCACCGAATTCTCAACTGATTTGGGTTCTTAGGACTCTTATTTTTTGTTTATCTAGACAGAGATCCAAACTTGGCAATTTTTGTATTATAAATTTCCGCTAATATTGACACGTTCTTACGTGACGCGGGGGTAACAGTCGAATGAAACAAGATCACCGCACTATCATAGACGGGAGACGGCAGAGTTAGCATAAACCTCAGCCGCTCTCCTTGTTTACATGTGCCGGATTCGTCAGAAGACTTCTTTGAGATCAACGAAAGAATGTCACAATAGGGAGAAACTAGAGAGACAAGCCATTGAAAACTGGAATGGCTAGGGAATCTAACGCGCATCTAGTCTGGCTTTGGATCACTTTGTTCGTCGGATGCCATTTCAAAGGTGAATTTTGGCCTCTTAAGGCGGTATTAATGAAGCTTTTTCTCTATTATTATTTACATTTTTCCATGGTTTATGTGAGCGCATTTGTTTCTTTAGAATACTTCCTAAATTTGCACGTTCCTTTTGATCACACCTTTAGCGCGTACAGTGAAAAGACTACTGAAATGCAGGCGTACTTTTCCCACTAAACTGATATCATTGTGACACAGCAATTCTATTCATTTGTTTCTCGACAGCAACCGCACAGCCTGATCACTCGGGAATTTGCCACGAACAACACAGGGTGTGCGTCCGGGATGGTCAGTTCCAAAACTGTAAGCTGCAAGTGTTTGATAATATTTATAATAATGCTAAGAGGGAAATGCACAATCCAGCGTAATTAGCTGGCCCGAGACACAAGTGCAGCTGGGTTAAAATCGTTACGTGTACATCAAAAACGATTGGAACAGCTTCCGGACCGTGCGCTCTGACATCCCCAACTCGACCAACTCCATATCATTCGTTTGCATGAGAGCGCGTTTTAAACTGAAGTGCATGAGATTAAAAAAGGAAAAAGAGAAGTGCCTGGGTTGAGTGTAATTACGATTGTTACACGAAAATCACGGCACAGCTGTTTGGTATGGTTGCTCAGTCTAATTAATGGAATGACAGTGTTGTCCAGACGAACTGCACTTCTCACGACACGATTTCAATAGAACATCAATTCTAAATGGTAGTGAGTTTGTTTAATGTCAAACACGCGGTACCGAATTCGTATTTTGAGACATCTCCTTTAGATCATTCAGATTAGAGCAAACACGGTTATTGATGAGGATGGATTAAATTTGCATAGGAGCGTATCAGCGCCACCGTCGTAAACATTGAATTAAACCTTCTTTTCATAATGGCGCAAGAAAAAATAAGACGAGTGCTTTTATTCGTAAATGCTATTAAATAAAAACGTTGGCCCCGCTTAATTGAGGCTTATTCTTATAGGCAGCGGCTTACTGCCGTCAAACAGCGACATCATTTAATTTTTTTAAATACATTATTTTATTACACAAAGTACTGTCGCTGTTAATCTCGCTCGGAAGCTCAGTGGTGGTTGGTTTATTATCTTAAAACTTCAAAAGTAAAAAATTAGCCAGCGATGTTATTTTTTTAAAATCAGACATTCGCAATTGTCGAACTGAAAGAAGCAACTAGAGATTATCTCAAATGTCCTGTTTTCTTAATGTCATTTTCGTGTTGTCTGCTTCCTTTGTATCAACACCTGAGGGTAAAAACAATAAGACTGTAAATTTCTATTGTAAATTGATGTGGCCTTTTGTGGGACATATAAAAGGCGTTTGTCTCGTTTTTCCACCTCCTCTGATAAACAGAGCTACCAGTAAATTAAAACGAGTTATCATCTAGGAAATCTACATTGTATTTAATTTAGAAACATGGGAAAGGGACGTTTCAATGTCTTTTGGATTCTTCTAACATAAAATTGGTTCTTTTTCACCTCCTTTGGTTTGTTTTTAGCTTAGTTTTGTTTTTGTTTCTTCTCAAAAATTAATTTATTAATGATTCCACAGACTTTGTAAGACTACTTTGAGGTCTACGAGTGTTATCATAAAAGAACTGATTACAGCTCTACACTTCCTACATAACAAAAGACTCTTGAAAAAAATTTCATATGAAAACAGGCAAAAAAATAATCAACTGTCTCTTAAAATACTTCTGTTTTGTAGTTCATTTATCAAGTAATTTATTCACAATATTCTAACTTCAGCAAAGGGCTAATTGCTTCTTAAGGGGAGAATGAGTCAGCATGCCCATCATAAAGAAAAAACAACGAATCTTCATTGCTAGCATACTGGTATTAATCACTAATAATAACATCCACTAACTGTAACCAACATTCAATCAAAAGTAAACAAAACCTTCCACAGCTCTGAACTAATTGTTAAATTAAACATAGTTAGATCAACCATTTTTAAAATTCCATATATCCTTGAATAAACTTCCTAATGCTTTCACCATAAAGGAGGGACAGTTATTGGAAGGAGGGTGCTTAGTCGAGGGGGTGTTTATTATTTTCCCGTACTGATTCCACTGTAGTTGACACATAAGAAGTTGTAAATAAAGTGGCAATAGAAATGGGTTTTCCTTGTATCCTTACTGTTTGAAAAAGTGAGGGAGGAGAGGGGTGTGTGCATGGAATTATGGCCCTGGGCACAGGTCTCTATTCAAGAAGAGCACTCAATAGCATGTGCATGCTTATTCAAGGAGATCTAGTAAAACAAAATTTAACTTTTTTTGTCAACTCAGTTGGAGACACCAAAGCAAAATGGTTGGTGTGCTTGACTCTGGATAAAAAAAAAATCCAAATTTAAGCCCTGACAAGACACATCACTCTCACTGTGCCACTCTTGGCACAGGAGTTTAAATTGGTAATAACAGCATACTGTCAGGCAAACCTGAAGAAAGCCTTGAGGTTAACTCTTTCACTCTCAAGATCTTGCCATTAATTCTCCTTACTCTCTGCCATATAATTCACATGATGTCAGTTTGAAGAATTTGATATTAGATCATCCAAGAATCCCAATGTTGATGTTTTTCCTTACTCTTGTCACTTGTCTGCTCTATATCGTATTAGATACAATGATTATATGAAGTTCATATATTTTGAACTGCGGTATTATAGATACATATGATGCATGATCCTCGCAGTAGAGAGCGCTATTTATGCAATAGCAAAAATCATATTATATTCATGATAATGTTAAGAGAGATTATGTTTTGGTTACTACTGGGAGTAAAAGAGTTAACTGGGGATGGACAGGCAATCCATCTAGGGAGATAAGTAGAAATTGCCTTTGAATGCTTCAAACAAAACAATGGTATCAATTTTCTTTGGCCACTTCTACAAGCATCTCATGTTGGCACCAATCTTTTTCCCTTATAGGTACGTTTAGCAGGCTTGTACCAAGCATATCAAAAAAGGAGCTACTTAACATCAGCATCAGAGTCAATGGTCTGGCAAAATTTACATGCTTACAAACAAACAATGAAGCAAGTTTAACAACTGTTCCCCACTTCGACTGGATAAAATGGACCAACACACCATCTGCAGATAACCTTGATGTTGATTTTGGAAATTTCACAAGCATTATTTCAAACTCAAAATACACCATCACACCTGACACCAAGGAAAACTTACATGTTTCATACCTAACCATTGACAATGTCACAGAATTTGATGTGGGATTGTATTCTTGTGTTGTATGCAACTCCTATGGAAGAGTTTACCAAAGTGCCTCACTTAGTCTCAACACAACATTGGACCCAGGTTGGTTGAGTTGTTTTTAAAATTATAACAGCAACCACGATTTTGAACCCCTAGTCATAAATGGCAAACCCCTTGAACTAGTCACCAGTGCCAAATTGCTAGGCGTGACCATTAGCCACGATTTAAAGTGGAACATGCACACCTCTGAACTAAGTAGAAAATGTTCCTCTCGTCTCTACTTTTTGAGACAACTCAAGAGATCCGGAGTTGCACCAAGCGAACTTGTGCAATTCTATGTGACATGTATTAGGCCCGTCTTGGAATACGCAAGTCCTGTATTCCACCGTTCTCTACCAAACTACATCAGTGAAGATTTGGAACGGATCCAAAGAAGGGCACTCAGAATCATCTATCCTAACCTGTCATATTGTGTAGCACTAGAAACGGCTGGCCTACTGAAACTTCACGAGAGGAGGGAAAAAATCTCAACCAACCTGTTTGACGAGATAGTCCGTAACCCCACCTATAGACTCCACAGCCTCCTCCCCCAAAGGAAGAGTTGTAGATACGCACTGAGGCGCAAAACTGATTTCACTCTCCCCATATGCAAAACCGAGCGCTTGAAGAATAGTTTTATTTTTAGCCATATTTATAAGATGTAGATAATTTTCCTTCTTTCTTAACGACGAAGTTGTAATATTTTACACGTCCTTTTTATCATCTGTACTTGTAAATATTCCGTAATTCAGCCCATGGCTGCAAGGTGTTTATAATAAAGTATCTTTCTATCTATAATGGTATAGAATACACATTTCCTTTAATCCAAGGATTATATCCTTTTCTGAATACAAATGGTTGGCCGAAACCTAAAAGCACAAGGGTACTAGCTCCAACTCTTCCTTCCATCCTAAAAGCAATGGAGGTTCATCCCTACAAAAAGAGAGAGAGAGAGGTTCATCCCTACAAAAAGAGAGAGAGAGAGAGAGAGAGAGAGAGAATACCACAATGTTTGCTTATAGGGACATGAAAGTTTCCAAAAAAACCTCTTTAAATTAATAATTGACATAATTTATACATTTCATACTTTAGTCTTTGATTGCATTACTAGTCTGCAAAGGTGTACCCTTATGGAAAAAGAATCGGATTTTAAGGATGTTTGTTATATTTAATTATCTTAAATTGCAATAATAATTATTGTTTAGTGTTGACACAAAGTAAGCACCTTTCTTTATTTCATTGTTTCCCACAGTTCATACTTCCACTTCCAGCACACCAAAAACTGTTGATTCCAGGGCACTTACAACACAGTCTACAAGTCAAAGCATGGCATCTCGGCAAATAAGAGTAATTGTGGGTTGCATAGGAGCATTTATGGGTGTTATTCTGTTGGCTATAGCCGTCTTTTTCTTTAAATGGAAACAGAAAGAAAAGAAAAATCAAGGATTGCCAATAATCCTCCAGGAACCTAACTTACCAGAAGAAGGGATTGATGGTACACCTCCCTTGTCAGTTAACTTTCAGAATGGGCACTTAGTAGCATCCACACAAAGACACTCACTTTTACCCTTGATACACAAGAGACACAGTAGTTACAGATCCCAGCTATCATCATCAGCATCTGGAGGAACTGTGGTAACATATGCAGATGGTATGCCAATTTTTTAGAATAAGGTGATTTGGTTGAGTCTTCTCTGGTGCATCGATCCCTAGTAGGAGTGCTCCTGAAGGAATCTTAATCGAGCTCAATCATTCCTAATGAGCTACCCCTCATGTAAACAGCATCCTTTGAACCAAATGTCATGAGTCCCACAGGCAGACGACATGCACTCATTACAATGTCTGAGCTGTAGAGACATGAAGAACAGGGGTTGGGGCAGAAGTAACTCCAAGGTGGTCAACCAGAACAACATTTAAGGTCACTCCTTCACACTGATGCAATGAATATTGGTCGCCTTCATCCTAACAAGAAGTTCTTCCATACTTGTCATTATTCTTTTACTGTAATCTAGAAAAGTATTTAAACCTTAATTATTTCAACCACACCTTTTGATGGTTCTGTATTTCAGATTTATTTGATTATCCATTGGATGAAAAATGGGAGGTACCTAGAGAAATGCTTTTTATAAAGGATCTAGCTGGGGAGGGTGCATTTGGTTATGTCGCAAAGGCAGAAGCTTTTCAATTGCCAAATACTCCTACACCTTGTACTGTTGCTGTAAAGATGCTGAAAGGTTGGTAGTCAGTCTTTATATTCATAATGGATTATCAGAAAACATTGCAGATTTACTGAATTTTGCATGACTACATGAACAGATGGTTCATTCACTACTGTTTAAAAATCAAAGTTTGCCAAGAAAACAAAAGGAAACTAATCGAAACCTTTTCTGGATGACCTCAAATGAGCTTTGAAAATAATCTTTTGACTAAGTTGTGGTCAAATCGTACAAATTGTTTGTATTTCTTTCTGCTTCATAGAAGATGCCACTGATGCTGAATTGTCTGATCTGATCTCTGAAATGCAAACTATGAAGGAAATAGGAAGTCATAAGAACATAGTGAACTTTCTTGGAGCCTGTACTGTACAAGGTAATGGTAACTACAGTTCAAGAAAGAAGAAAATCAAAAATCTAAATCAAAATGAATTTGGAAAACAAGCTCAAGTCTTCAAAATCACAATATTTAATGCAAGCTTCAACTTTATCAAAATAGTATTGCAAACACTGCAGCTATTACAATTCTGTCTGACTACATAGCTACATGTCAAAGTTTATTGAGAAAATGGAACTGTGGTGAAAACAAGAGTAGTGAAATCAGGAAGGAAAATGCTTAAATCAACTCTTTAAACTTTCATGCATACCAATAAAACATATTAATTTAAAACTGTCCTCAATGATCATTTCCTGATTGTAAAAAGTTGTAGCTGATTTGAGATTTCATTCTTTTAGGTCCCCTATATCTCATTGTTGAGTATTGCCCACATGGAAACCTACGTGACTTCCTTCGTGATAATCGACCCTCTCTAATTAAAGTCAACGAGAAGACTGCAGCTCAGTTAACACTTAGGGATTTGTTATCGATTGCATACCAAATTGCCAGAGGAATGAGTTACTTATCTTCAAAAAAGGTAACTGGTTGTTAAAAATTGATTGATTAGCTTGTTTTGAAACCCCTTGTGTCTAGGATTGTTGACTGTTACACAATTTGTGTCATAATATTTTCACTTGCACAGAAGATATTGTTCACAACAGTTGATTTCAACAATCACTACTTTGAACTTTTATTTATTTCACACTATTAATGGAAGTTAATATTTATATGAAAAATAGGAGAGAGAGAGAGAAGAACAAAAGTAATATTTGGCCATAAAGATAAGTTTGAGAGGTGCATGGTGTCCATGCAAAGTAGCAAAAGCTTTCTAGTTGGACACCATAATGGTCATATAAATAGATAGCAGCCTATAATAAAAGTACATCAGCAGTAAAGTAAGTAAAATGATTAGGTTTTGTTGAACAAGCTTCCAAACAAGGAGAGAACACCTTAGATTAAACTGTTAGGCTTCTCAGACTTGTTCACCTTAAGCTAATTTGGATCCATTCTATCCTGAAACCTTTGTAAAATAAATTGTTTTTTCCCTAGTGTTTTGAGGTATCTGTGAAACATCATATTCATTAGATACACAGCCACAACCAAAAAGTCATGATTAATACTACAAAAACATATTGTTAAAACTCAGTACAGAAAATTAACACTTCTGAGTTTTGATAGGTGATGCCAGGAAATATTAATGACAATTTTTTTGGTATTTGCTTCCTTTAAACTGCAATGTAGTGCATACACAGGGACCTAGCAGCAAGGAATGTTTTAATTGCTGAAGACTTTGTAATTAAAATAGCAGACTTTGGATTGTCTAGAAATCTGGGTAACACAGATTATTACAGGAGAACAACTCATGTAAGTGTCATTATGTTTTCCAAAGAATACTTAGAAAAAATAGAAGCAATAGTCTGCCCATGCTTTGAATAAGTTATTTAAGGTGATAAGAAATTACACAAGACTCATACTATTTAAAAAAGCTCTAGTGTATGGCAAATTGCATAATTGTGTGCTAAACACTTTGCTATCACAGGACTGACATGAGTTACAAAATTCCAGTTTGAGACTGTATAATATATTAGAACCTACACTTAACTTTGATTAACATTTAGTAAACATTTCTTTTTTTTCATCATGCATAATTAGAATTTAATATGCAATTATGGTTTAATGTAGTTATGATTTTAAATCGGTTATGGGAAACTATCAAAAACACAATTTCATTCATGTCTATTTCAGGGACGTCTTCCAGTAAAATGGCTGGCATTAGAGGCCCTGTTTGACCAACAGTATACAGTCAAGACTGATGTGTAAGATACTTGGCCCAATATATTTATATTATTTTTTCATTAATAAATTTTTTAAATTATAAAGTTTTTTCCCTTTTAATTTATTTGACAATCATTCAAGACATGAATTTTTTTTCATTTAGTTTCAATTCAACTATCAAATTTAACATATATCAAATGTACCCATTTTATTGATGGTAGCAGAGGCGCCTAGTCCTTAAACCATGCACTCTGATTGATTTGTGTTGCTATTTTTTACTTCAGTTGGTCATTTGGAATCCTTCTGTGGGAGATATTCACCCTTGGTAGGTATAAACTAGCATATCTAAAAGATAGTAATGCTGTGGAACCTTCTGTTGATAGCAAAATAATTTACATAGAGTGATTCATCTTCCTGCCTGTTTCAAGACTTACATTGAGAAACATATCTCTGAAGTTATTTTCTGCAGGAGACAAAGTATACTTAAAAACAGAGAAAATAGCGTGCACATAGAAGAAAAATATTGCCTTTTGTAACACCATCTCAACCAGCTTTGCCAAACCTCAACAACATTCAGATGGGGAATTGACATCTTAAAACTAACCCTTATTATAACATCACAAAGGAAAGCCATTAAGCGATATGATAATGAAAGCTTCACTTTGAGGGCAGAAGATTTCAAAGCGCTAGCAAATGGTAGGAGGCACACGGGCTCTATGAACACCATTGCTCAACTGCCCTTTGCTTTCCTACTTAGCAGCATGTTAACCTACACAAGGTAGAGTTATTCTTTGATTAAGTGACTCCTTTCATCGCTCTAATTCAACTGTCCTTCATTCAGTGATCAAGATTAGTAGATTTATCATACAACACTTGTGATTAGTTAATTTGCCTTTACTTAGGAAAGAAGATTTACAACACCATTGAGTACATATAAGAAATGTCCTTACATTAGTAATGCTGTGTAACGCAACACACTAAACAGAACAATCATGGTGCAGTGCACTCTGCTTAAATTTATGCAATGCATTCTGGTAAAAAGTGATGAATTCAAGAATTTGCACCCCCTATATTTTTCTTAATCCTCATTATATTGCTCACCCCCTATAATTTTCTTAAATCCTGATTAAGTTGCTGCTCACTCCCTACACTCACTGTGCAGCAAATACATATTAAGAACATTATGCAACCCCCTATGAACTTCAGCCAGTATTTCAGCATCCCTGTTAAGCACAATGTATCTAAGAATTTTCTTTTAATATTAACCCTATTTTGATTCTTAATTCTGTTTTTGTCTGTTTTGAATTTAACTCTTTACTCTGTTTTGTATAGGTGGTACGCCTTATCCTGGAATTCCTGTTGAAAGGTTGTTTACAATACTTAAAAATGGATATCGCATGGAATGTCCAATTAACTGTCCTGATAATATGTGAGTATGATAGTACCTATTTAGAGATGAAAAAATTCTGCCAGCATTCTATTTGAACTATCAAGTTATAAGCACTAATATTTCACATCATCAAGTGATACCGTTTCTACAGCTTGTTACAGAATGTTTGGAATAATCCAGACAACCTCCATTTTGTAGTACTTTTTCTATAAAGTAAGCAGTTAGTTTACCTATTCAAAGTTTTGGCTTCACAGTCATACTCTTCATGAACTGGACTTATAATGGGTCCACCCTGGAGAGGTGCCCATTTTGTCACAAGACAGAGATTTTGTAACAATGGGTCATGATAATTATGATGTCTTGATTTCAATATTGTCTTGCACTGATGGCATTCTTTGAAATTTTGTTGATGATGAACTTTTATCTTCTCCTTTAGTTATAAAATAATGGTAAAATGTTGGAGTGAAAGTGCTAAAAGCCGTCCTGAATTCTTTGAGCTCACTGAACAGCTTGATGAACTTCTCTCATCTGAGTCATCTCAGGTATTTAATATGAATATATGTTTTAGTTTAATTTTTTTTTGGTGATGGATATGTAAAGAATAATTATAGTGGTTATGAAACAAATGGAAATAAAGAAACTTTGATAATCAACGATTATGACAAAATTGTTCTTCACCTGTGTTTTGGTTCTATTCCCAAACCCAGATATGGCACTTCTTAATATTTTTGTTCTTGCATGCCATGCTTAGTCAGAAAACACTTAAACAAGGGCAAAATTTAATCAAGAGAATACCACTGTCACTCCAGCAGGAAAAAGTATCCTTGAAGTAATAAAAACTGCACCCTATTGTAATTTTAACTTAAAATGATAAAAAAAAAAATGTTCTGATGATGCATTGTAACCTTGGAACTTTTAGGAGTACATTGAGGTCTTGGCAAAGTCAGTTGATTGTCTGGCAGAAGTTGACATGGAATCTGATCAAACAGCTGAAGCAAATATCAAATATGAAAATCTGACAACTACAGGAGGTCAAGGAAAAGATATCCCTATTTCTGACCCAAATCTTCACTGACCACTACTCCCCTCCCTGAAATGATTACAACCCAGTTAGGATCTCATTGGAGATAAATATCTGGCTGCTCTAGAGAATCCATAATGCCTGATTTAATGGCACACATGGAAGCAGAATTCATGCCAGTAAACTGCGATAAATTAGAAATAAATGAGACCTATCTGTAACCTTTGGCAAGTGAAGAGGGTACAGTCTAACCCAAAACTTTCCCTTATGAGGGGTACAAATTCAGTAAAATTCAAATGACAGAAATGTGCAGAACCACATGGATTACACTTGGGTGTGAATATTTTTCCTAGACAATCAAGAACACAAGGTGCTTTGTACGATAAAATGATATATCTCTTCAGAAAGTATACAGCATAATAATTACCATACACATTCGACATGTCTCTCAGTAGAACAAAAACTTTTAGTTAGCATTGTCAAATGTTGACAAAATTTCAGTCAAGTGTACAAATTCTACAGTCAAGTTAGCTTACATAGTTTTCCCTGTAAAAATCTTTCTATAATTCTCAAGTTTACCTGTTACACAAGAGGTTGACAGATTTTAATACAGATACAGCCTCTTACTAATCTCATGCCGGATAACCCTTAGTAAAGTAAACTAAGTTGAACAAAATTGATTGTGAAGTATACTTTAGTTAGATACTCTAAATAGGATTAAAGAAAGATAATGTGATTGCAATTATGTTATTTAAAGTATTGGAAGCTAAGACAGATACTATTATTTATTTAGGGATTTAATGTAAGTGTAGAAGACATCATCCCTCATCCATCCAATACTTACGTATAATTGGTATAATTTCAGAGCTGAGCAAAGAGTTTCCAGCAATCTGATTGGTCGAGCGGTTCCTAATATAAGACGCTATATAAACCACTCCACGCGGTTTATATAAAATGTTAAAGTAAAAAGTTAATAAATGTTACTAAAATGTTATGATTTTAGAAATTTCTCTGTTGTTCAGCTCTGAAATTATACTAAAACAATTATTCGCCTCAGGTTCGGTGAATATTGTCGAATAATCCCCTCGACTTCGTCTCGGGGATTATTCAACAATATGCACCTCCTCTTCGGCGAATAATTGTTAATTATAGACTCATTTAGCATCAGAGTATTAGGACTGGATAAAGTTTGTCTCTCCTTTGTAAAGACCTTTGATGTACATCTCTCAGTCAGTCTTAAATATTTAGTGAATGCTGTAGAAACACTTTACAAATTTAACTGTGTCTAACAGTATGAGTAAATTTTTGTAAATATCTTACGTCAAAATAGAGTCCAAAATGAAACCAAATAAAAAAGTGACCAGGGCTCAACACTAGTTTTTTCAACTTACTAGCCAAGTGGCTAGTGACATCTTAGGTGTTTTTAGATGGTACAACAATTTCAGTTTGTTTATTTGCCAAACTGGCTAATGGAAATTGAAAACCACCAGCCAAAACTGAATTTCTACTAGTCTGTGGCTGGGGGGCTACTGTTAGTGTTGAGCCCTGGTGACCCTGACGTTATTCATATGATTATTGCTCAATTTGATCTAACTTTGTCACCTTTCAAAATATGTTACAGGAAAGATTTAAGGTCAAAGTTTGTGGAAAATAATTAACTTTTGAGAGAGCATTCGAAAGTTAACATGTGTACCCTTCTAGATTCTAGATCATCAAGCTAGTCATTCATTCTTGTTAAGTATTGACCTATTCAAATATCTCAAATTTTCTTGATGTCAATAGTTACTCTTTGACATGCCAAATGAATATTCACATTTTGTAGTTTCCTCAATAATACATGTACCTTAAACAGGGAAGCCAAATAAACAGATTTTATTTTCAGGTAGTAAATCCCCACCCACAAATTTAAATTTTTGATAAAAATTACCTATACATCACTGTCTACCGTAAAATAAGGAGATTATCGATTAAACTATCAATATTGCTATTAATCAGTAATCATTTTGTTGTAATCTTTATCACTCTTGACTGATCAAAAGTATCTTAATACAATATCATTTGGTGCACTATTAATGTTATCGTGTATATCATAGAAATTGGACAGGTTTAAATAATTGTAGCTGTACATGAAAATTTTTGTAAATGTGTTCCTCTATATTTACCTCTATGTGCTCATACATTAAACGAAAGCTTGAAAAGCTTTAAACTTTGGGTTTTAAGTCCTATTAAGATGATATGGCATTGCTTACAAATCTGCAAGTATCAATTGCTTGCTTATGAATCAGTTAAACAGTCATTCTTTCACCTTTGTTTACTCAATTACAGGTTTCTTTAGGCCAGAGTGAGTGGCTGGAAAAAACAAAAATTTCCACAACAAAAAAAAAAACAACTATTCCGATCCAAAAAAAAAACGTGGAAATATAATTTTCTTCTTTCTCCTCCCCTATAGATAAATTTCAACTGACCTCTACTTGGGAGATATAAAAGCCGTTCGAGGAACAGGAAACTCTTATCTAACTCAGGATAGTTGAAATTTGTAAGTCTGCACTCTGAAGGTTTCGACAAAAAATAAGCGAAACATGAAGTTATTAAACAGGAAATGTAATAACGTTCAAACTGTTAAGAAGCCTGGCCCTGCCATTCTGAAGTGAATTTACTAATTTTGTAATTCTCGGAAAAGAAACTTCCTCATCTCTGATCCTCCAAATTACTTTTGCAGAATATTGCTCACTACTTCACTCTTAGAAGCGAAAAATGCTACTACTTGAAAATATATTTCTGTTTGCACAAAAATAATCATAGTTTCTTTTCCGAGACCGTGCATCGCAGTTAAATCCAAAATGATTGTAAAGCGAGCGATGAACCACCGAAAAACAACACTGATGTTTTTTTTTATCAGTTAAACCTGTCCACTGAATTACTAAATTTAGAAGTACACAGTCGGTTGCATGAATAACCTAGCAAATACAAGATACCACAAGTTAGCAAATTACCTTGTTCCTAACGTCAATGAGAAGCAGGAAGTGTTTGACAGCTCTTTAAAACATCGAACGCCATCTACCCGCGTTTCATTTAACCTAAATTTGGTGCCCAGGCTACGCCGACTAAGAAGATAGCGTAGCTCTGGAAACAAGTGTTCATTATGCTAAGATTCAAAAACTTGTAGAAAAAGACTCAACCAAGCAAAACAAACAAAATGAGAAAAAAAGATATCACACAGCACAATTAACTTCTCGCAGTGTGATCTAGCCTTTAAATATTACAAACCATTTGTGGGAATAGGGAGGTGCAATCAAGCAAAGTGCCATGATTCGTCGACGATAGCGGAGCACTTTGCCTGAAATGCGTTTTCCGTAAAATAATTTTAAAAAGATTTGCTCAAATCCACCAGTTTCTTTACTGACCTTGCCCTTGGTGTCCTGTGTGAAAGAGCTCCCTGTGATAGGTCACATTCTGGAAAAAAGTTTGACCAATCAAATTACATTTCCTTTAGTTCTCTTTCAAGCGTTGTAGATCTATGGTCTGAGTATTGCAGCCAAGGAGGATCCTGTGAGCTGTGATTTTGGACTTGTGCAAGCGGATTTCCGTCGTTTAGAAAGAATCGAAGGTAAGATACCATGTAACGAACATCAGTGAAGGTCTATAGGTCGAATGGTCAGGTATGTCTTGTATATATCAGGGGAAAAGTGAACCGTGCTAGCGCTCTCGAATGAAGCTAGTGTCTTTCAGCGCGTGCTTGCACATATTATTAGCTCTCGTCATTGAATTAAAAGAGATTCAAACCGACAAGATCATTGTTCAGATTGTATGCCCATTATTTTCTGTTTGGATATTAAGGGAACGTCGTTGGAAATTGTCAGAAATGAGCGGAATTTTCGACATATTTGAGTGTAATGTAACGCGGGTCACATGAGTGAAACGAGAAGTTGCGTGAGGTCGAAAACAACATGAAACACCACATTTCTATTGTTAGTTTTGACCAATCACATTCTTGTTTTGGTTAGCCGTGGGATATTTGTCGGTGAGCCAGCGAGTTTGTTTGAAGACACCTCTTTGTGCCTTTGTTCTCCGAGAGTTTCAAAATTTAATCGACTAAATTTCAAGTATTTGAAAAACGAAGCCTGTAAAACGTTTGGAAAAGGTGCAATGGATACAGAGAAGAAACTGACTTCAAACGAAGTTGAATATTTAATGGTACCAAAGGTAAGGTTTTTCTTCACCCGGTTCCTTTCTTCGCGATGACGTGACAAAGAAATTGCTTACCAGCTGAATGAATTCGTTGGCTTTTATTTGTAGGAAACATTTTCATATTTCAGCAGTCGTGTATTAATTAGTCTTACTGAAAGCCCATAACCTATCGATAGGTGCATATATTACTGAAGGTTATCGTGTTTTTTTTTTTTATTCAAACTGGGGCAAATTGTTGAAACTGATCATTTAGTATAATTATACCCTTACCGAGACTGTGGCTCTTATTTCGAGATGAAACTCGCCCAAGTTAACTCATATTGCTCTTGTAAAGAGTCTCTAATTAAGCATTTAGATATGAAAGAAATCGTTGTTTGATGATGTAGATGTAATTCGTGATAGGAATTGCATAATTTTATGGTCATCCCGTGAACCATTGTTATGTCGAAACTTCAAGCTAAAGTGTGAATATGCTACACATGAAATTTCAGGGTTAAGGAGGAAATTTATTGTTAAAATTTTAGGATTATTGACAATTTTTACACGTCTGATTTTTCCACAGTGCTGATTAATAATTTGTAGAGTTTTGCTTGCATACCATTCTAATGATCAATTCCCAACACTGGAAGACCGATGAAGCGTATAATATTTACTCAATATATAAACTTCAACGATCAGTGCTTACATGTATTGTGGACACAAGTTTGCACTAGAGTTAATCTTGGAATGACACTTTATTATCCAACAGTTCTCTACGCTGAAATCCCGACATGCTGCATAGTCAAACTTGTAGGGCCCCTCAATATCATCGCAGCAACTTATTCACTTTCAAAAATTCATGTGGAAGACATAAATCCGTCATCTGTGAATGTAATATGTATTTCCCAAAATTTTAAGTGAAGTGATGGGCTTGTTGCTCTCATTAACTTTTTTTATTCTATCTTGAGATGGTCATTGTATCAATATTTGGAGACTAAAATGAAAAGTTAACTACAGTATATCTGTCGCCATCATGTTAGATGACTCTTGCACTTCAGCAGATTATTCATCCAAGTGGAATATTGTTTTGACTGTGATATTTCTACCTTGATGATACATTCATCTTGGGTCACAGCGAAAACAAAGATAAACCTACTTTCAAAATATATAGTACAGTCAAGGTGATACATGTCAACATCACTTTTTGTGACACAAGTATACTATGATGAAAAATGTTCGTGAGGCATCCATCAACATTGGCCAGAAAAACTTTGTGACTCTTAATGTGTTTAACATGACATTGAGTAAATTTGTTATACATGAAACATTTGAGTGAGCTGCATGTGTTTTGTACACTCTTTGTACCAGAGTTTTTTTTCCAAGTTTCATATCTTGTCTATCACATCTGTGGATGTTTTTCTCTTATTTCTTTTTACATGTACTTTGATTAAATATGGAGTTCTTGACCCTTTAACTCCCAGAAGTGAAATTTTAAAGATGTAACTTCTCCTTATAATATACATATGCTATCCAGCAGACAAGTAATGAGAATACTCAAACTTATCAGGTAGAAATTGTTATCTTGATATAAAACCAAATTCTATTGACTAAATTACAAGGAAATGTGTAGAAGCTGGAGGGGGAAAATAACAATCAGATCTCAGGAGTTAAAGATTGAATACAAGTCTTGCTAAGGAAGTCAAAAGTTTATGAATTGAATACACAGACCATCAGAGTAATTAAATGTTGGTAAAGAAAATTGTATAAAATCTTAAATCAGGCAAATTACGGGAAGTGAAGGTGGTAAGGGACCTAACGTTATTTAAAGGGGGGGGGGACCAAAAATTTGTGTGCACATAAAAAGGGGGGACCAAATAAAATTCTGCAATATCAATACCAGCAAAATTGACTTTTTATGTTTTAATTGGAGACTCTGATAAACAAAAGACTCAATCTCAATCTAAACAAACAGTTTACAATTGAAAGTCCTTAAAGTATTTCATCCTCAGATTCCCTGCTTTCCCCTCTGTCACTTATATCTCCTTGTGCATCACTTTTAAAAAAGGTAGGATGGTATTCTTCATAACATTTCATTTTGGTTTACATAAAATGTTTTGGTATAGTATCTTAGATCATTTTTTGAGTGCCAAAAAATTAATTTAAAGAATTATGGGGTGGGGGGGAACCAATAAAAAGTGTGTCCCCAATAAAGGGGGGACTTCAAGTTTTTGAGAAGTTTATTTCTCATTTCCACCAGCCCCCCCCCCCTCCTCTCCCTGTAAATTATGTTAGGTCCCTAATGCTAATGAACATGTCTAGATTTTCTCCCAATATCATTTGTTTTGTGACTGATAAGTGTATCCCAATATAGGAAGGCTGGGTCAAGAGTACTCCCAAAGACCCCTTGGAATTGAAGATGCCTTACCCCTCCCACCCATTTGACCAAAACTCTATTGGGATGGACACTCCTGATGGTTCAAAGGCATTCAAGAGAGACACTGCAAACAGGTAGTTGTATGTACAGAAGTTTTTACTCCAGTATTAATGTCACTGTGAGTCATTAAGGGTCATACAATTTGTCCAGGGAAGGGTAGTCCTGGGTGGGAGGGGGTACTTGGGTCAATTTCTGCTGGCTTTATGCCACTGGCTTCTCAGGACCATTACCCCATTATGGTCTATTATGTATAAAGGCTGATAGTTTCGAAAGAAACTGTTTGGGGCTGCGTCGGTGGGAGTAACGAAATAATTTGGATATATCAACAAAGTTGAAATGGTAAATTGGCCACCATAATGATTACAAAAGCTGACATTTTGAGCGTTAGCCCTTCGTTGAGCATTAGCCCTTTGTCATTCGCTCCGACGAAGGGCTAACGCTCGAAACGTCAGCTTTTGTAATCATTACCGTGGCCAATTTACCATTTCAACTTTGTTGATATATCCAAATTATTTAGTCTATTATGTACCCAGTTATAGGCCCCATCTTAGTTGCTTATGGGCAAATCTAATTTATACAATTCCATTGTGGTCACTTTCTGATTATGCATCTACATTTACAACAGCATGAAATAGAGTAACAAATTTTTCACTGTTGGTCTTTGTATTGTTAAATCCCCACTCACTAGACTTTTCTAACCCCCCAAAATTCCAAAAATATGCCACCCCATTCTGGTAACTCTAATGAATATGCAACCCTATTATAGTCAATACAGTCACAAGAATGTGACCCCATCCAGGGACACATCCCCATTAGCTACTATTAAGGCTAATAAGGGGAGTCCTCAAAAGGATTCTGGTTGGAAACAGTTATTGACATTTTGACACAATTACCTAAAAGCATATCAAAAAAATCATTCAATATCAACAACAGCAGTCCTAAAGGAATACCCTTGTTTGAGTGAACAATCAACTAATTGTCTTTAACTCCTGGGCAGTATTGTTGTATTGTTATTGCTCTTGTTGAATCTTATTACATGCTGCCAATCTTACCAGTAGTTATTTACCTTTTGGCTTGGAATGAAATGACCCTTCTTTTTGTTTCAGAGTGTTTGTGAATAGAAGTCTTAGTCTGGATAAGATCAAATTCTTTGGCTTTGATATGGACTATACTCTAGCAGGTATAACTTGATCAGTTTGTCGTACTTCGAGGTAATAACAAAACTATTTTTCAGAGGACTAATGATTTACTTACTACTTTTAAGTAGTAAGTAAAGACATTTAAATGTCTTTTGAGGTGGATACGCCAATTCTCTCAGACAAGTGTAATGTGTGATAAAACATGTGGATTAACTTTTGATTCAAATTTCTTGCAGTGTACAAATCTCCTGTGTATGAAAAGAAAGCCTTTCGTTTAATCTGTGAAAGGTTAGCTTCCATTGGTTACCCAAAGGTATTTTGATTTCATTCATTAGTAAGTTTTGGTTTTTGATAAATGATAGACTATTTAACTTTTGCTGATTGATAATAATAACCATTTGAAACCTTTGAAATTGTTAATAGCAGTTATAGTTTGCTACTGCTTTGTCCCTTCAAGATGTTTTTCTTTTTCTCCCTCCTCCAGCTCTTTAAAATTCTAGCCTGTGTAGAGCAACCCCCTTGCCTCCAAAAGAATATCAGGAACAGGCATCTGTGATTCTAAAGCTTCTTTGCCAAAAGCCACAGAATTTATATACTTGCATACTGCTCACGTAAAAGCAAATAATCATACTAACCTTTAAAACTGCTGAAAATAAATGAAAAATAGAACTTCTCTAAGGGGTGCCAAGATGTTATTTGGCAAACATATCAATTAGATGTTGTTACCTGGATATCAAAATAAATTTCCTCAACTACATGTAACTTATCAAACATTTAAGATACCACATTATGCATAGGATGTTGAAGGAAGACTTATTTTAACATGCAGCATGTTATTTAATTGATTGTTTTAATTGATGGGCCAAGGTTCCCTGCAATAACTTAGGGTTATTTTACATCACGTGTGTAAGATCAGTTTTAGATTATGTGATCCCTGTGTATTATTATTCACTCCCAAAGTATTTCATTAATGAGCTAGAGCGAGTCCTGAAGAGGGCTTTAAAAATCATGTGCCCTGGCCTCAGTTACGATGAGGCTCTTAGTCACATGGAGATAGCACCGCTTAGCATCCATCACAGTGATATTTGTGCCACACTTTTCAAAGACATCCTAAGCGACTCAGATCATAGGTTACGGGCATTATTGCCACCTTCACATCAGGCTTGCAAATATTCGCTTCGACAAACATGCAATTTTGACAAATCCTAAAATAAACACGAAACGTGTAAGAAATAGTTTTATTATTGAGTCATGTTTTAATACAAATATGGTGTAAATTAATTTTAGATCTTGTAGGTGGCTTTTTGAACTTATTAGTACTTTATTATATAGCATAATATTATATATTTAGTAATTTTATTATTTGTATTTCAACGGTACGTAGTTCAGCCCTAGGCTGCTATGTATTGTGTTTCAATAAAATCTATCTATCTATCTTAGTATCTATCTATCTATCTATTCTATCTAATGATAGTAGACTAAAATATCATCACTACTGTAACATTTTAAATTTTTTTTCAGGATGTACTTAACTTTGAATATGATGAATCATTCCCAGCTAGGTATGTATTTTGATTTGCATTCAACAGTGACACTCCATGGTTCATATTTACTTAAAATTCTCATTCATTTCCAAAAGAGACTGATTGCAGGTCTCACGATAAAGTCAAAAATTACTGGTAGAGTTTTGCCCCTTCACTACACATTTAAAAATGTGCTCTCATTTCTCTTTTAGGGGTCTCTTCTTTGACTGTGAACTAGGAAATCTGTTGAAGGTACATGTTTGGAGAACTGACATTTAACAAGAAAAATATTGAAGAGCAAGCAAAGTTTATATTATCTAATGTATACTTAAAGCTCTTAGATATGCATGTCCAACAAATATTGCAGTGCAGAAGAAATGATATAAAATTGTTGAATGTTAGTAAGCCTTTAGGTTAGCAAGGGGGGGGGGGGTTCCTGATACCATTCCACTCACAAATTTTAGAAAAAGTTAAGTGTCACATATTTATCATACATTAAAAGAGAAAACTTCAATGAAATTTCTCTTCTTGCATGTGAGGTTTTAGGGAAATCTTGAAGTTTTCACTAAATGAAAGAAAAAAATCTTGGGTTACATATATTTCAGGAGGCAAACCTGCACTGGTTCATAACTTCCTGAGTCATACTTGCCTTTTTGTAACATTCATGCATCACATTAATTTTGCCCTTGATCACACATATGGTATAAATCCTTTGCCACCCCCTAGTAATGGTTAGGCCTTTGCATGACTTCCACTTGGTTATAAGGAATCAGTAACTAAAAGACTGTTACAACCATATGAACTATCATGTGACTTTATCCTTGTAACAGTTTCAAGGTATTCCAAATGAGTTTTTGTTGATTTTTAGGTGGACACATATGGAAACATTCTTGTTTGTGTGCATGGTTTTAGGTTCTTAAGTGGGTACGTTGGCATTATCTTTTCAACATTTGTAATTTTTTTTTAACACTAAATCATCCCTTTACAACCTTTAATTTCAAGCTTAACCAATATTCATGTAATAATATTTTGGTTGGTACAATGTACATTGTCCTTCTGATCAGTTTACTCAGTACTGAAAAATTATGTATCTGATTTAGAATTCTGTTTTGTTTAAAATAATTATTTTTGTATTAACAGTTATGAAGTGAGGAAAGTGTACCCAAATAAGTTTGTCCAGGTAATTATAACTACAACTTTGTACTAATTTTTTAATTTATATTTTCTCAAAATTTTGACAAAATGTGTAATTTTAATCAGTAGTAAGATATATAGTTGCAGGATGATTTTGTTACACTGAACATGTTGTATTTTCCTTATCCCTTATGCCCTCTGTAGTCCCATATAACTTTGTTCAAACCTCTATTCATTAAAAGAACTGCACAATTATCTTACTCAAAGAAAGTTGTTGCTCAGTTCAGAATGATAATAGAACAAAGTGATCATGCTGTTTCATCATCATCTGATTTTAGGGCTGGAGAAACAATGATATGCCTCCTTGGAGAGTTGCAGTCATGAGATAAATGTGCATTTGACAGCACTCAGGATATGAGCATATCTTCAGTGATGCTAAAGGGATACAAATTATAGTTTTAGCAGTGTGCATGTATAAGAGCAGTACTTGTTGAAGTGCTCTCTGTAAATATTTCAGTTTTATGATAATTTATTATTAAAAAGAGTACCTTACTTTTATTTACAGTCTGACTCTTCAAGATATTTTATATTGAATACATTATTCCACTTGCCAGGTAAATGGAATGATAAAGTGTTACTACTAGCTGTCACTGATTTTAGTTTAAGAACCTTCAACAACAAATTTCCTAATTTACAAAGTTACTCAGTTGGCGATACTGACAACTCAATATATGAGTACAGGTATGATGTTAAGTTCTAAAAACTTTTTACATGTATGTGGACAATAATTAATATTTCCTTTTCCCCATGTAATTGATACACAGAAACACATTTGTTGGCCTGTCTAGTGGATTATTTTGACAACTGTCCTGATTTTAAAAGGTAAGACAAAAACAAAGTAATTATGTATTTGATTAACTTAGTAATTAATTTTGATCAGTAAACAAACAAACAAGTTTATCAGTGTATCTACTACATATACATCAAGTCTTAGTGTATTGCAGTGCTAAATTTTTAAAATATTTTTTTTGTCATATTATTGTAATGTTTAGTTTAATTTCTTTATCTGGATTGTTGTTCAATCAATTACATATACATGACTATAATAAACTTGGGTTTAATTCATACATTTGACCAATCCTTAATCCTGAACAGGACAAATAATGGTGTAACTAGCTCTGATCAGTTGCTTTTGACCTACAAAAGCATTCATCAAGATATTAGAGCAGCAGTAGACTGGGTGCACTTAAAGGTAATTGTAACATGCTGCATGATTGTTCACATAAGTTACAACTGACACACATTTAGAGGCCTTAGAGACATGCATTTGGAACTCATAGAAAAGGTTACTTGTCAAACTTTTGACAAGTTTTTACAAGCATGTGTTACTGCCACATTTTGGGTTGTTTCAGTGAGGGTACACCCAATATACCCCCATTTACTTCCAACCAGCTGTCTTCTTATCTTATGTACCTATTTTAAAAGACATGAGCTGTTAAATGTTGAGAAATATTCTTTCTTTCTATTGCAAATTCACAAACATTCTTGCATGATTTTACTGTTACAGTACTATATTGCAAATTCGCAAACATTCTTGTATGATTTTACTGTTACAGTACTGTATTGCAAATTCACAAACATTCTTTTGGGATTTTTCTGTACTTTATCATTGTACTCCATTTAGGACTCATAGAAAAGGTTACTTGTAAAACTTTTGACAAGTTTCTCTCTATAAAATCTGTTGGGATTAATCTTGACACTCTCTGGCAACTATTACCAGATGAGTATACTATTTTGGAGTGGCTTTTTATTTTCATAGGGCACATTGAAGCAAATTACTGTAGACAATCTCGAGACTTACGTTATTAAAGAGGTCAGTACTCAATATTCCATCAGTGGTACAATTTTGTTGCATTTAGTTACTTGATATTCAAGTTCAAACAGAAAAGATTCTTAAACTTTTGAGAGTGCAATTTTAACCAAAAAAGCCACAGTCAGAATAATAAGTTGAAAAACCTACGGGTGATAACAAAAGATATCTGAAAAATTACCAGTATTATTGAGGTCTGTGTATAGATTAATACAACTCGTGCATAAGAAATTACCTTAAATCCCTTCTCCACCCTCCTCACATCCCCAATGAATAAAAATATATTTAATGATCCGACCCCAATGGGAGTGTATGTCAAGGCAAGGTTATATCACTGCTGAGAGTCGCAGACCAATTTTATGCATCATTGTGTTCTACAGTTTTTCCAATCCCCAGCTTGGGGGTATTTTTTCAAAATTGTTTCTGTGTAGAGGTGTCCCTGCAGTTGCTATTTGTAAGCTTGTAGAGGTGGTGCCCACTCTTGTGTCATGGTTGTCATATTTTTGTTAATTCCTCTAGTTTAAAAAAAAAAAGCATGTTAATAATGTGTTTTGTTTTTGTTTCTTGCAGCCTAAACTTCCAAAATTACTAATTAGGTATGTTCACTTTTTGAACCTATTTAAACAAAGTTTCTTTAGGTTAGTGTAGAGAAGAAATTAATCGTCGAAGGAGTGTTGTTTACTAATTTTTGTATGTTTGTCTTCAATTCTTTTTAATGTAACAGAATGAGGCAAAGTAACCGCAAAACATTTATACTTACAAACAGTGACTTCTTATACACAGATGTAAGTTAATTTATTTGACGTGTATATTACCTTGGATACTATAAAATGATGAATAAAGATAGTCCATTATTTCCTTTGGCTTTGTCTAATAGCATTTGAAAGATAACTGTTTAAACTAAACACTCTTTTTTTTGTCCTTTGCAGAAAATCATGTCCTTCTTGTTGAATGAAACTGATGAGGTATTCCTTATTTAAAAATGTACTGTTTTTAATTCAAAGTAGTAACCTGTAGTTCAGGAAATGCCTGTGTTCTGTTTGTTCTCATTTATATAACATTTCCTGTATTTCAGTCGGGAAAGACAATCAAGAAGTGGACATCTTATTTTGATTATGTTGGTGTAGATGCTAGAAAACCACTCTTCTTTGGAGAAGGTAGCAAGAGTATTTTGTTGCAAATTAATAGTATAGGTAGACCCATGCTGTGGGTCATTTCATTGCTTAAGTTGCTTTACAAGCAGTCTGATTTTTCTTGTTCATCCACCCTATCATCAGTAAAGAGTTAGACTATAGGCTGGGTGCATACCGGTACCTCTCACTTAATATTCAATGCTGAACTCCCTTTATATTTGACAAGTGCAGCACAGGCCACACTTTTTGGCCCATCCATCACTAACAGGATGTGTTGTTTCATCACCTTCAACTGTTACTTTGCAGTGTGTGCACGTGTTGCTGCCGCTGGTACCCTTAACATTGTTTTTGGATACACCCAATGATGCAAACTCCATTTACTTCCAACCAACTGTCTTCTCTTTGTAATATGTATGTTTATTTTCACAAGCATTCTTTTATGAATTTTACCCCTTTCAGGTACAGCACTGAGAAGGGTTGACACGGTAAGGACTTTGCCCCAGTCACATTGATCAATTTATCATAAAAATGTTTATTGTTATTGACATTATTGTTATTATCATTATTAGCAGTAAAATCTGTTCAGTAATCATTATTACTGTTATCATTATTTTTTTTTCCCAGTAGACTTTTCAACTTAAAAAAAATTTAATGTTATTTGAAACCATTTTAAAACCTGTATTGATCTGGTTACTTCATAAATCCACGAGATTACTGTGTGGTTGATTTTCTCCCCTGGGGTGGGATGGGTGGGGCACAGTGTTGTAAGAATGGCACTGAAAAGCCCTATGAGGGAGTGGTCAATTAACATATGTATGTATGTATGTATGTATTTAATTTTGGTATTTTCCTTTGGAATTATTTTTCCAGGAGACTGGAGCTCTTAGCATTGGGAGATACTCTGGTAAACTAAAGGAGGGACAAATATTCTCTGGAGGTAAAAAACTACCTGTAGAGGGCAACATTGCATTTATTTCTATTAGCTCTTCACTGTAAATCTCACAAGAGGTCTACACCTCATTCTACCTTAACAATTGATACAGCTCAGGCTATAAATTTGTTTGCCACCTGTTTTCTTCTTTTAGGTTCTTCAGATGTGTTTTGTAACCTTTTAGGTGCTGAAGGAAAGGTAAGAAGACTGTGTTATGCATTTTTTTCCAATTTATGTCATGTTTTAATGACAATAATTTCTCTCCTGCCAGGACATACTGTACATTGGGGACCACATTTTTGGTGATATCCTCAAATCCAAGAAAAAGCAAGGATGGAGGTAAAATGGAAATAAGCATATTTTTAATTGTTTGTGTGCAAGTGTGCCACACGTTTATGATATATGAGGAATTGGATATATGTTCAACCTGGAGGAAAAGAAGACTTAAATTTTTACAAAATACTTTGTAATGAAGAAAGGGAAAGACGACTACATGTAAGTTACACAATTATGAATTTAAAATATAAGGAAAATTATCAGAATAAAAAATTAGCTCCACTCTCAGTGGTAGGTTTTTGTTCTCTTCTGACCCCCTCCCAAGGCCTCTATGTTTAAATTATGAATGATGTATGTATATTGATAGTAGCCCAATATAAGTTAAATTATGAGAATATCCCACTAGGGTCAGCGATAGATTAAGGTAAGGGTGTGATATACGAAAACAATTAAGACCAGTACAAGCTGTGGCCAATGACTGAGGCCTTTGATACCAAATGGGAAACGCTCAGTCCTCTCTATTTATTCATCTATCTTGTCTGATCTTTCAGAACATACCTTGTGATTCCAGAACTGACTCGAGAACTGGAGGTGTGGCAATCGAGACAAGGTTTGTTAGATTTACTTACCCAGTCTTCCACTTACATGGAAATGTATATTTGGTGATGAAAAACATCCAGGCCAAATAAATAAGAGTTTTGTACTAGGGGGGAGGGGGTGCAGGGAGCTTATTAGGGAGAGGGACTTATCATAGAGGAGGAGGGAGGCTTATCATAGTGGAAGAGGGAGGCTTATCATAGAGGAGGAGGAGGGCTTATCATAGAAGAAAAGAGAGGCTTATCATAGAGGAGGAGGAAGGCTTATCATAGTGGAAGAGGGAGGCTTATCATAGAAGAATAGGGAGGCTCATCATAGAGGAGGAGGGAGGCTTATCATAGTGGAAGAGGGAGGCTTATCATAGAGGAGGAGGGAGGCTTATCATAGTGGAAGAGGGAGGCTTATCATAGAGGAGGAGGAGGGCTTATCATAGAAGAAAAGGGAGGCTTATCATAGAGGAGGAGGAAGGCTTATCATATTGGAAGAGGGGGCTTATCGTAGAAGAAAAGGAAGGCTCATAATAGAGGAGGAGGGAGGCTTATCATAGTGGAAGAGGGGGCTTATCATAGAAGAATAGGGAGGCTCATAATAGAGGAGGAGGGAGGCTTATCATAGTGGAAGAGGGGAGCTTATCATAGAAGAAAAGGGAGGCTCATAATAGAGGAGGAGGGAGGCTTATCATAGTGGAAGAGGGGGCTCATCATAGAAGAAAAGGGAGGCTTATCATAGAGGAGGAGGAGAGCTTATCATAGAAGAAAAGGGAGGCTTATCATAGAGGAGGAGGGAGGCTTATCATAGTGGAAGAAGGGGGCTCATCATAGAAGAAAAGGGAGGCTTATCATAGAGGAGGAGGAGGGCTTATCATAGAAGAAAAGGGAGGCTTATCATAGAGGCGGAGGGAGGCTTATCATAGTGGAAGAGGGGGCTCATCATAGAAGAAAAGGGAGGCTTATCATAGAGGAGGAGGAGGGCTTATCATAGAAGAAAAGGGAGGCTTATCATAGAAGAAAAGGGAGGCTTATCATAGAGGAGGAGGGAGGCTTATCATAGTGGAAGAGGGGGCTCATCATAGAAGAAAAGGGAGGCTTATCATAGAGGAGGAGGAGGGCTTATCATAGAAGAAAAGGGAGGCTTATCATAGAGGAGGATGGAGGCTTATCATAGTGGAAGAAGGGGGCTTATCATAGAAGAAAAGGGAGGCTTATCATAGAGGAGGAGGAGGGCTTATCATAGAAGAAAAGGGAGGCTTATCATAGAGGAGGAGGAGGGCTTATCATAGAAGAAAAGGGAGGCTTATCATAGGGAGGGAGGCTTATCATAGTGGAAGAAGGGGGCTTATCATAGAAGAAAAGGTAGGCTTATCATAGAGGAGGAGGGGGGCCTATCATAACGAAGGAGGAGGGGGGCTTATCATAGAGGAGGAGGAGGAGGGGGCTTATTGGAAACCTGATGTTCTTGACAGGAAACTTATCAGAGCGTTTACTTTAGCAGGACAGTGTGGCATGTCCCCAAGTACCGTGAAGACTTAAGCCTAGGAAATGCTTCCGTTTCTCCTTACAGGTGCACTAGATAATAACATGTTTCTTGTTATTCCTTTTCAGATGTTTTCACAAAGCTTCGTGATCTTGACATAGCACTAGCTGATACGTACAAGTAAGTTTACGTGATTAAGTAAAGACAGGCTCGTTGTAAATGGATTGATTGCTGCAAGTATAGTTATTAGTTCAGTATGCCTTTAAGTTGAATACACACGAGAGTTTCTTACTTTCAATGGAGTCATTATCAACGTGAATAATGTTAAAATATTTTAGGAATTTGGACTCGGCCGCAATTGACAAACCAGACATCACAGAAATAAAAACTTCCATAAAGGTAAGTGAGCTTATGACAAAAAGCAGAAATGTAGTTGGAGGCTTCATATTAAACCGTGATGGCCTAATATTGAGCAGAGCTTTGTTATACTCTGTACCTCTTGAGTAACTTAGTCTTGGGTTTTCGATGTTTTCATTTGCAATCCTCCTTAGATTTTTCCATCCTCAGATGTCCTTTTACCTTTTTTTGTTCTTTTTTTTTGTTCTATTCTTTGGTATGTCTTCCCTAGTTCTTCTCAGTAGAAAGAGACATGAGAAGCAAGCAGTGCTCTCCAGAAGTTATTTTACTTTTAACAAGAGAGTTGTCCTTTTTTTACTCAACAGGAGGTAACTAACATGATGGAGACATGTTACGGTCAGATGGGCAGTCTTTTCCGTAGCGGTAAGTCCAAACATATTCCGATTCTCACAGCTCAAGAGGAAAGATGAGTGTTAATTGACCAATCACCCAAATCTATCCATGTTCCAAAATTTTCAGAGTATTCGACCATTTAGAATAAGTGTAATACTCGAGCGGATTGTTTTACACGGAAGCGTACACAGAGAAGCCTTAACTGCTGCAAAGCAAGAACCCCTCTCTTGCAAAAAAAAAATTATAAAACAATAAATTCTTGTTTGATCAGCTTTCAGTATTTAACAATAGAGTCAGTCCCTATGATTTAACATTTGTTCATGGGTGCTAGAAGGCCCAACTTAAATCGCATACACTGAATGGCCAACACATACTGATGAACACTACTTAACCAGTAGTGAAACAAGGCCTGGTTTGTACGGGATCCCGTACAGGCCTGAGCTTTTTTCAGGCCTTGTTTCACTACTGCTTAAGTAGTGTTCATTACAGCGAAGATCGTTCTCATACTTATTTCTTTAACCGCAGTTCACATATATGATATTCATATATTCACAAACGTTGACATACTAATATGTTTAGGAAATGAATTATTTAGCTAACAGACGCATTTTCTATCGGTTTACTGGCGTAAAATCCCGCATGAGATGTTGGGAGAACAAATGGGTTATTACTCCCGATAACCCACTGGTAAATGTGGTCTGTTGCTTTAATTAAACAAACTTAAAGTAAAACACAGTATGTTTCAATTTTCTATGGGTTTACCGATGCACAGTGAACGGTAGGTTTTTGACCAATCAGGGCTCTTCGCAATGACTAAGGGCTAACGCTTAAAACGTCAGCCTCGAAACTCTTTACGGTGGCTAATTCACATTATCAACTCAGCTAATACAACCATAATTACTCTTGTAGTATCGGTTATTTTGTTAAATTTTGCAATAAGGTACTAGTTATCAGCAGTGTGTTTTCGTATCCCTTGACTTCAAAGAACCTTTCTTGTTACAGCACTACATAAAATATACTGGAAAATACACACAGAACAAATAATGCACACTTTCTTGATCAAAACCATGAACATGAGGGTCCGGTAAATGATGTTGAGGGATCCACATTGAAAAAAGAATTGACGTTCCTTCGTATTTGTGAAAGTCCCTTATCTCTAAATGGAAGAAATCGTTGTCGCCTTGAACTCGGAATCCAATCCAGACGTCTTCTAGTGATGTACTCCGGGCTACAGATTTTTCTTTTGCAATGCGTCATCCGCTTACTTGTAATGGAGGGAAACACTGTAATATAGAGAAAGTGGCGTCCCTTCCCCTCCCCACCCCACATGGGCGAGACTGTAGCGTCCAGAGAGTCAGTACAGCCTATCCTAAGTCAAATCCTAAGTTAATTCTTTGATCACTTTTCGGCTCCCAATAATCTAAAAGAAGCTGCTCATGGAAGTGACAACACATCTGGTCTGGAGGAAAAATCTTCACGACCAGAGATAAAAGTATAGATCGCAAAGCTGTTCTTTTGTATTTTTGAAGTTTCGCGATAGTAATGCAAATACGATGGTAATTGCTCATCACAAAATCACAAGGGGCAGATATACACGTTCTATCAAAAGCATGATGAAATGTAGATGAGCGATAAGATAATGTTCTGCCACTACAACAGATGTTATGGTGCTCCGCAAGTTATTGGATGAAACCTGGGGATAATTGATGGGTTATTACATGACAGCCAAGAAAAGTTGTCCGGGAGAGATTAGTTAAAAGTATGCTTTGGCGGCCATTTTCGCTACTGGCAAGGAGAACTTGTTCGTGATTCTCCTCAAATCTTGATTGTTATAGGGAGGGATTGTGCTTATAAAACCGGATACGGTTATTCTGAGTCTCTTAAAACAGTCAGGTATAGAAATTAGAGAATTCCGCGCGTAACATGTGGGGAAACGTTGCTAAACTTTGCCGCCTGTCGAGTTCCCGTTATGGTTTTTTCAGGCAGTATAGCTCTAAATCCCAGCTAGAGGTTGTGATCCTGAAGAGGTTGAAGCTGCAAAGGTACAAGTGCTTTGAAAAGTCAAAAACACCACTTTCAGGCCTCGAACCGTTGAAGCCGAATTACCACGACTTGGATGCGATAGACGTTCGTTACAAACAACCGAACGTATTGTTCTTGAGAACTGAATTGCTACTTCAACGTCTTGAATACTTAAAACCATCAGGCTTGTTACCAAGACAGAAAAGAAAGCTCATTGAACGTTCTCCACCAGTTCTTGTTTTCACTGAAGACCACGAAAATGACAAGGTGAATTATCTTAGAGGGATTCTTCGTACTCAAAAAGAAGGAGAAACAAAGAATGTCCACTTGTTGCATCGTTGTTGGAGGATGATTTTAATGCCAAAACGAGAACTCGATACTCGCTTGGAGTTTATCACAGAAGAGCTAAGAATGGCCAAAGAATCAGCGTTGAAAATGCTTCTGCATTTACCTTGTTTTTTGCTTCATGACACTAACACCTCGTCAGAGGAGTTTGTTGTCATGCATAAGTATGATCTTCCAAAGGGTTACAGCTTAGATCACCACACTGCTAATATCTATCCTCCCATTTATTCTACTGGCCTTGAGATCAATCCTAGGCTGTTCACCAGACAATCTGATGAAGAACTGTCCCAAACGTTTCCAAAATTATCTCTTGGAGAATTGCTGGATTATTCCTATCCAACTCATCATGGAAAAGGAAAAACAGAGGATCTGACTAAGTTTCTTACTGAAGCTGAATACAGAGAACAAAGACCAAAGTACAACAGAATTATGTAAATAACTCATTGTAACTTGTGATGTGCATCTTAGTCTCTGAACTCCTAGTCAGCTGTCCACTTCAAAGTTATGAACGCTTTATCTACAATGACATCAAATTCCAGTTGTGTGTTTTGGATAATTAGTTACAGAGAGTTGAAAGCATTCTTTTAATCAAGATAATAGTGTTAATGCCTAACTTGGTTGATGTCTCACGTAAAGCTCAGTGTAATTGCTTCTGTAGCATTGAAGCATGATACAAAATAAAAAACAATGTGAAACTTTGAAAGAAATATTTCTGATCCCTTCATTCACCTTCAGTACTTCAGTTCCTTTAAAATCAATTGTCTTTGCAGATAAAATTTACCCAACGTTCCATTTGTACTAGCTTTGAGCTCTTTCCATCAATGTAAATTTTTGTGCTGAGCCACTGTTATGCTGGTTAGTTGTTTAAATGAATATTGCACATGCTGAGCCATACTACATGTACTGTCTTATCTCTTTACCTTCCAGACCCTATCCCAGTCAAAATTCGAAAAGAATCACCCCTTTCAATGGGATAAAGCCTAGTAACATTTAAATGGGGGTGCTTTCCTCCCAGCTGCACCAACTACTAAAAGCATAGTCTGTTAGCAGGCCCTCGTTATTAACACTTGAGTGCAAAAGTTTCTTTGCCCACAATCAAGTTTGAGGCTATGATAAGCAACACCAGTCAGGAACAGGTCTGCAACTTGTTGGGCACTGGTAATAAGGTGCCAGATCTCTTTCAGACCTCTTGCAGGCTCACTTTGCTCAGGGCTTTAAACTAACTTCCAGGTAAAGAAACACTTGTGCCAAAGTGCCCGCTTGCAGCCTATTAACAACAGGCCTCAGTCGTTTGAAGGTTGGATAGCACTATCTAACCAATAAATTGCTGTCCAGCAGATGAGCGTTAATAAAACATGTTGTGCTAACTATAGATAGAGAATTGTTCACTGGATAGCATTATCTAGCCTTTGAAGAACTGGGCTCAGAACAGAGATGGTTTAACATGATACTTTGTCCCAACTGTACTAACTACTGGATAGAGATTTATTCAGTGGATAGCATTATCTAGCCTTTGAAGAACTGGGCTCAGAACAGAGATGGTTTAACATGATACTTTGTCCCAACTGTGCTAACTACTGGATAGAGATTTATTCAGTGGATAGCATTATCTAGCCTTTGAAGAACTGGGCTCAGAACAGAGATGGTTTAACATGATACTTTGTCCCAACTGTGCTAACTACTGGATAGAGATTTATTCAGTGGATAGCATTATCCAGCCCTCAAACAACCAGGCTCAGAACAGGGATGGTTTAACGTTATAATTTGTCCCAACTACTTTGAAGAGTAAGGTAGCAATTCATCTCCAACAACAAGTAATTTTTTTTTCATTAAGCAGCTTTTCATATGTATGTACTGATGGTACCGCATTCTCTTTTAGGTAACAGGCAGACCTTCTTTGCCAGCCAAGCTACACGCTATGCTGATTTATATGCAGCCTCTTGTGTGAACCTGCTGCACTATCCCTTCAGCTATCTCTTTAGGGCTCCACCACAACTTGTAAGTGAGATGTTTTGTCTCGTTTAAATCCCAGTTTTATAATTTCCTTAATGATCAAGTTTAACTTAGCTTTTACTTAGCAATCACACTGCTAAACTGAGTGTTTTTGAAGGCTTACATTCTTGCTACGGTTAGTTCTTTCTTTCTCAAGCTGTTCACAACAAAGTCATTAAATAATAATTGGGCACTATGTTAATAATATTTTTTTGCTATCAAGCAGTGGGAAATGGCAGCTAGGTCAAATCATTCTAGGAAATGTTCTGTGAACTGTTCTGATGTCGTCTTTTATGTACAGCAAGATTCTAATTGACTGAGAATGATTTCACTTTACAGATGCCACATGAATCCACAGTGGAGCATACAGGAGAGCTGTTTGAACCTACGGAAAGCAGTGCCTTTGCCCCAAGGGGCTTCTCTTTTAGTGATGACAACCCATCATCATGTACTTTAGATCTTCACAGGCAAATCTCAAAGAACTCCACTGGAAGTGTGTGTAGGTGTGATGATGACGATGATGATTCTACTGAGTCAGAGAGTGGTGAAAGTGCGCAGGAGCCTAGCACTCCTGTTTATGAGGAGAAGAATGGTGTGAGTCCTTTGGACAAGATATAATGAGGAATGATATCGTTATCTTATTTAAACGAGACTTTGAATTTGCTCAAGAATTTGAAGGAAAATCATGCAATTATTGTTGTTGATAAACTTCTCTAGTTTTCACTTAATGAAAAACACTTCACAAAGCACTGTGAAGGCCTCGATTGATGGCAAAGAAAGGAAAGTATGCAAGTTTGGTTAGAGCATCAGATAAACCACATTTTTGCCAATGCCAATTTCTCTTTTATACCTAGTGAAATGGATATGAACCCCACACAGCTTTTCAGATTTAAAAAATGGCAGAGTAGATTTCCAGACCCATTCAATAAATTGCACTGTTTAGCATATGTATCCAATAGGTATTGCACATTTTATATATCTACATAATTATATTTTACACTTAGTAAGGTGGAAGATTGTACTATTTCAGATAATGTAAGTGCTTATACTTGGATACATATATTTTCTACTTAGTAAGATGTAAGATTGTTCTATTTTGAATAACGCAAGTGCTTTTACTTGGATATCAAGAGTAAAAACAGAGTCTTTAAATTAGTTCAATGATATTGTTATTATTTATTTGTGGGTGATTTTATTATTGAAATTGATGAAAATTTTTTCTGAAATTTTATTATCCAGGAAAAGTCTCATTTGTTCCTAACTGAAATGGAAAAAGTGAAAATAAGATCAACAATCCGTTGTCGCACCATCAATGTCAACCATTTAAGTAATTTTTCACTTCTAGTCAATCGTTTTCTTGAAAAAGTCCCAGTTTAGTTTTTGCAGCCATGTTCTTTGTTACCTGTCACTGTTAGGATGTCTCTATTGTGTTGACACAAAGGTACAGAAATAAAAAAAAAAAATTAATCAAGGTGGTAGAAATATTAAAGATAATAAACTTCAATCTATGCATAACATCTTCTGCACACATAAACACAACCACAAGCACAGTTGATAATTATAATTGCTTGACGAGAAAAGAAATTAAATAATGTATTTTCCATTTTAAGGTCATTGTAATGAAGTAAATGCTTTGTACATGGAATAGCATGATTTTTCATGTGTTACATGGCCCGAAAAAAGTATAAAAAATGAAGCTACTGAGATAAAGTTTTTTACTACCATTTCAAGATCAGCCAAGCTTTAGATAAGTGTGTTGCGAATAACTTTGGTGTTAAGTTATGTGAGTAATCTAACAATTTATTTACCATGAAATTGTGTAATCTGACAATAATGTGGGTTTCATTTGATTGTATTTAGGGTTTGATATGTAGGATTTTTTACCTTTTTCATGAATGCAGTTAAAAAAAAATCCAGACAGTACTATGCCTAGTGTAAGTAATGTTATGGTACTTCATCAAGCAAAGCAAAGCTTATTATAAGTAACTTTTCTAGAATATCAATTTACTTTTGTGTTTCCCAGGGAAATACTAGGCCAACTGGAAGGATAATCTATCAGTGACTCAGAAATCACATTGTGCCCTCTTTTTCCCATGCATTCCCTTTATTAGTGAGTGATGTTGGTTATTGCTGGTATAAAAGTGATACTGCTGCGGAGAAAATGTCTTTGAATTAAAAAACAAGTCAAATAAAAAAATTAAGGAGAAAAAAAGACAGTGATCAGTAATCAATAGAGTTATGTTACTTGGTATGTTACTTGGTATGTTACGGAAATTAATATCAAAATTAGCCCCCTTAAGTTTAACAGTTTGGCTAAATTACTGTATGTTGTGGTACAAATTATTACTCAAAATATTTACAATATTCACAAATTATTATTCACAATAAATTACTGGTTTAACAAGAAACCTTTGTTATCCTTTTTTCTCCCATCCAAGTTCCTTCGCGTATGACCCAAAGAGAAAAACCCTGCCACTTTTCAAATGCAAATCTTATGATTCAAACTTGGGGAAAACACTTACTGTGTACATTAGACTTCTTAACATTGCTTGGTTAATTAAGTAGAGTCAATTGTAAATCAGAGATCCAAATTTTGAACCTGGAAAATATTCAGTTTGAATCTCTGTTAAGCCACCCAGGATATTCTTTTAAGAGTATATGATTTTTCTTGAAAATAATCTTAAAAAGGCCATTATTGAAACTTATAGATCAATTTTATTTATACCTTCCTTTAAAAAAATTGATTTTAAGATGTCTACCCTCATGCATTTTCCTCGAGTATTTTTTGTTGTTGTTTCTAGAGAGAGAGAGATAATAATCTTTAGACAGGGTGTGTTCTCACAGAAGTGGTTTTCAGAATAGCCCTGTAAGCACCCACCCAACCCACCCCAGGGGAGGACATCCATCACACAGTATACTCATGCGTGGGAAATTAACGTCTCCTTCCCCTAACCCTGCAGGAGACGGGACCTCCATTTATTCGTCCCTATCCGAGAAGACTAGAATATCTAACCATTTCTTGATGTTACAGAAAGGAAGCATATTCTTCTCAGTTATTTTAAGACCTTGAGTGTTGGTCTGGCCGGGGCTCGAACCCTCGACCGCCCGCACAACAGTCGAGCACTATCCATTGAGCTAACCGGGAGGCTAACATCAGTACATTCTTGCACCATTTAAGTTATGAAGTTTGTCAAGAGTATATTTTTATCTTGAAAAGTCAATTCTTTCTCATTAAGAATATATTTACTCTAATTTGACTGGCAATTGGTTTACAGTTTGTATTGGGAGCAATGTTTTTGCAATAAATACCAGAAGTTGAACAAGAAGTCTGATTTGCTCAGGTGAGAGTAGTCATGAAAAGGACTACTGACAGTGACAGCAACTAGCATTTTGAAAACTTGAGCAGAAGGCACCATAAATTACAACTCTGATTGAGACTTCCCCTAGGGACGTTGACAAAGATTCACCAAAATCATAGACAACAGTGCTTGTTAAGAATGCACTCACTTGGACAACTAGACTCCAACTACTACTCCTGGGTTGAAACTATTTACACTGGGGAAAAATGAAACAAATAAATTGAAGGCTTGCGACAGGTAATCTCACATGTCTAGCAAGTGGTTTATTATCCATGTCACTGGGTATGTGACAAGAAAATAGAACAAGAGTGATCTTTAATTCTTAAACCTGAATCCAGAGCTCTTAATTTGGAGTCAGCCTGAATCCTGACAGACCATAAGGACAGAGTACCCAAGTCATTGCTCAAGTCTGTCATACTGCATCTCAAGCTGAGGTAGAAATGAGAAAGATCATAGTTCTCTGAATGTTGTTATATTCAATAGGAGAGCCACTATTTCTAAGTTTCCCCTAGCAAGACTCTGTTTCAATAAGTATACGTTTCACAATGAAATAAAATTTATTTACACGACACATGGTTGGACATGGTTACCTATGGTGACATAAATAGAAAATGACTATACCCACATATTCTTAATGAAGGCCTTTCCAGTAAAAGACCTCAAGGGGAAAAACCACCTATTCTACACAAAACTTCAAGATAAGTTCTTTGGCCTCTTCCAATCCATGGACTGCTCCACTGGACAAGACTTCAACACCAACAATTCCAGTTTTACGATTAGCAGATAGTTCTTGAAGCCCAAAGAATGATTCTACTTCCTGTCTTGGCCTTGCCCCTTCAACATCTTGCTTACAAGCAAGTAATATTAAGGGGATCCCCTTGATGCTCTCCTCTGAAAGAACTGCCAATAGGGCATCTTTAGACTCCGTAAACTTTGCAGAAGCACTACTGTCAATGACATACACAATGACACTGACATCAGAGAGGAAGTTTGGCCAGTAGGATTGAACCTTTCCACCAACTAGTTAACACAAAAAATGCAAAGACGTTATCATTATACCAATATAATATTGGAATTGTAAATATATAAGGAGTTATGTAAATCTTTGGGCTGGGTCATCAAATAGAAGGAGTTATCATTTCATTCCATGTTCAAGACATTTTTCATAAATTCAATGACCAAGCTCAAAACTTAGCACCTTTCTTTTTCTGGTTATGCAAATGATACTTTCCACATTATGGTCTTGGCAGTATAAAGCAGGACACCTGTCTCAGATGAACCTGATACACAGCATAGCTTACCCACAAATTCTCCATAGCTTAGTGATAGAAAAAGAGACAAAAATTGGGGTGGGAGGAGGGGGATCCTGTAACCACTGGCTGAGGCATCTCCAAACAAATGTTTTCAAAATAAGCCCTGCAACAGGTGGCATGATTAAGCACTGTCTCACTCATCTCTTCCTTCTCAACAAGTTTTCTCTGATTGTCAGTTTTGATCATGCTGTCAGAGGATAATGGCCATTTTTCTCTTGCCTTTTTCCAAAAGCTGACTTGACAGTTTTTGGTTGTCAAGGTCAAAATTGGTTGATATAGATGACTTTACAAGTAGACTTAACTAGGAAATAGTTAATTTTGGAACTAGAGGGAGATTCCCTTAGAAAGAGCCATTCACTAGTTATTGCTACTGTATTAAGAAGAAGATTTTACGTTATCCAGGAAAACCAGCTTCTGTTTAAGAAAGAGTGCACCTAGATTCTGTATACAAGGGTATACGGGGTGTTCATATAGGCTTGCACAAATCACCACTCTTCAAAGCTCTCCATTACAACTGACAATACAATACTAATATGGTGCAAAGTACGTAATTAAGCCATGTTTGCTTCGTTTTTTTCTTGTTATCTGCAGTGGTAAAGCTTACTTACTTTCCCAAACATTAAGGCTAACGCCTCCGGTTGATACACAAACAACATTGAAACCTTGGGTTGGCTGGCTAACTTCACGCTCAGATGTGACGGGGCTGTCGTGCTGAGCCAAAGCGGCCAGAAATGTGCTCTTTCCAGAATTTTCCAGTCCCAATACTAGAACTTTTTTCTCTGCTGCATCTCCAGCTGTCTCTCGATCGTCAGATTTTTTTTTCTGATCGATTGATTTTTGATTGACGTACAATGTGAACAGTCCGTAGGCGCTTGTCACAGCTGCAACGCCACTAAGAATTCCAATGGATATCTTCCACGGAACACCAAGATCCCGAAACCAGCTTGAAAGACCCATTTCGTACTCTTATACACCCGCTGGCTGGACCTCTCAAACGCCAATATATCCACTTTCTCAACAGATTTTTAGCGTATAATAAATGTACACCTTCCCCAGATCTCTTTCCATAGTCGAAAGAACCTGGGAACCAGAAAAGAAATTATGAGCCCTCTATACTTGGACAGCGTTTCGTCGCAAAAAGAAAACATGGCGGATAGAGGGCAAGAGGCAAGCATCTTATATCTTAAAAATGTGGGAACGATCTTTGTATCTTGTCCCTTAAAGTGTAAAACCTCAACATTTGTCACTTTCAGATTGATTACGGCGTGGGATATGGCTCTGAGTTTGATGAACAGGAGGCAGCGGAGAGGTAAAAAGTTATATGACTCGCCAAGCTTGATTGTTTATCTTTAAACTACTCTTGTTGTTGAGATATCTTTACAATCGAAACTTTTCTCTGATACAGGAACAAGACCTGGAGAGACGATGAACTATCTGGGATCAAACGGAAGGCCAATACGACCGGCGGTCTACCATCTAAACGTGTAGTTTCTAGTGAATATAGCAGGCATGTCACGTAATTAGAAATCTGATGAAATGAGATTATGTATCTTTTTCGAGTTATTAATTCAGAATTACTTTTATATTGCAGGCAAGAAGCTAAGGGCCAGAAATATGATTTCATTGCCTTGGATGCTGTATCTTCCACGTTATTAATTTGATTATTATGCAGCTGCAGTGTACACTAAAATTAATGTTCGAGATATTGTCCCAATAATTATCATTGTCCTCATAGGGTTATATACAGAACAATTAAGGCAGGCGGAAGTCTTGGGCTCGGATGATTTTGAATATTGACTAGAAATCCTTCCGTGTGTTTGAGATTTTATAAAATGATATCAAGTTCAATATCTTTCTTTACTCGTACCGTATAACCTAACCTGTTAGTAAGATCACTATACATGAAGAATTCTCTACATTTTGTGTCAACAATTCCTTAACGTGTCACTTCAATAATATTTAGTACTCAAAACACAAGAAAATGATCAATGATTACATCTTGTACTATGGAAGAGGAATAGAACATTTCAAAAGGGACAGGTTTGTTAGTGATCATTGCTTAACCCCTTAATTCCTAAGGGTGACTACTATCTAACTTCTCCTCGCATTGTTACAAGTGAATGAAACGTTAAGGCCATTAGAGTAAAGAAAATGACCACCAACTAAAGAAGCTCTAACTTGATTCATTGTTAAACAAATTCTCCTTACCAATACCAAATAACTGTACAGAGAAGAGTATTGAGAATGTGCAGACTGATGTCAGATGTCAAGGATTTACAAACCAAGAGTAAGATCTGTACAGTGATAGAATATGGCTGGTTACTTTCAACTAGGAGTTTATTATGATTTTATGTTCCTACCGATAGTTATCATTGAAAAAAATTCTGCAAAGTAATGAATACTGTATTTTCTAACAATCTATAATCTCTTTAATCCTATATTTGTTTATCTATTTAATTATGGCAAAATAGCTCCAGGGATAAAACAGACATGGATGTTATCAAGGAGGAGCATAGGTGTGTATACTTAACAAGGGGGGCTTTGGGATTTTTAGTTTTGTGGTTTTGATTGTTTTTTGGATTGGTTTTTCGGTTTTTGGACCAAAAAGGTTCGGTTTTTCGGTTTTGATGTTCAGAGTGGTTTGTGGATTTTACATGTTTTTGCATTTGGTTTTCGGTTTTCATGAAAACTCTGATGTGGTTTTCGGTTTTTCCTTTTTGACTTCTTTAAAGGTGAAAGTGTAGCGGTTTTGTCAGGTTTGCGTGCGGTTTTCGGTTTTGCTGCCTTTTTTCATCGGTTTTTTGGTTTTGGAGGTTTTTTTCTCCAGTTTTGTGGTTTCCCAGAGGTCTCAATGCCCCTTTCCTTAACCACAAACATTGTGTCATGAAGGGTATAATTGAGTATCACAGTCACTGACTTTTAAAAAGATGAATTGATGCAGACCAACAAACCCTTGTCACAAGAATAGGTTACCTCAGATTTACTAAATTGCCTTTAATTTACACACAAATACAAACAGTTGCATAGAGTAGCATACAGACAACGTATTGTACAGAAGAGGTACTGTTCAAAAAAAGGTCTTTTACTCTATCTTTAATTGGGATATGAAGTATTTTCTTTCTTTGTATTGGAGGCTTTAAACACAACAATTCCAGATTTTTGCATCGTACTGGAAAAAACTGTCTCCAGTTGCATAGTTTTGGATGAATTTCTGTTCAAACAAAGAATGAGTTGGCAAATAACAGACTATTAACTAAAGCCAATTCCAGGACTCAGTCGACATCTGCATTATTACTAGTCAGAGTTGATAACTGAGAGTTCTTACCTAAATTTTTTTCTGTATCATTTCATTGGAAAGAAGTTTCTGAACTCTTCTGAAATAACCAGCATTCATTAGAACTAAATAAATTTTTATATTGATAGGTTTATTTGGCATGAAGAGGATGACCCAGAAAGTTCCTGGTAGGTGCTTTATTGAAGTATTCTGTGTGCAACTTGATAGGGATTTCTTTGATTTTCAAGCAATGATCTCGATTTTCAATCTTCTTTCAGGGAAAAACGTTTGGCTAAGAAGTATTACGATAAACTCTTTAAAGAATACTGCATTTCTGATCTTAGTAGATACAAGGAAAACAAGGTGACAGTTAAAAAAATGTGTATTTATTACAAAAGCAACAATGATATAAAGTTGTTTAGTATGATTGTCATTAAACAAGAGTCTTTGACAATGTTGCTATCCTGAATTGCAGGTGGCTTTAAGGTGGAGAATTGAAAAAGAAGTAATTGAAGGAAAAGGTGTGAGAAGATCACTTTCTAACTAAAGTCATCAGCTAAATTTCTTACTTAATTATTTACATTATTAACATTCCACACCAAAAGGTAATTTTCATTGGCATGTGTTTTCCAGACAATTCACAGAGCAAAGTGATTTGCAGAAACAAAACCAAAACAGTCTTAAATTGCTTTAAGAGTCTGTGTGTCAAAACCGAATTTGGTCTGGGTAGGAAAGTTAGACCTGTTGAATTATGCCAAGTCCAAACCATAATTTTAGAGCTAGATAACTCAGTTTACAGGAAAGAACTGTTAACAGGTTTAAACTTGCTGAATGCTCGTAATTAATAGGATGGTGATGATGTTCACCTTAGACAAATGGACTGTATTGTCAAATGTGTAGTGAAACAGGCCTATCCAAGGGTGTTATCTGCACCCTTTAGGGTGTCTGGTCATGGGCACGTAAATGTCTGATGATCAAGTCTATTTAGCCCAACAAGATCATTGAAATCATTGGCATCATAGGAAATGCTAAAATTTTTTTTTTTTTTTAAATTTTTTATAATTTTAAGTAATATAACAAATTTAATGTTTGACATTTTCTTCAAATTCATTCTTAGGGCAGTTCATCTGTGGAGACAAGAGATGTTCAGAGTATGAAGGACTTCGCAGCTGGGAGGTAAGTAGTGCACTCAGAATGTTCAATTAGTGGATGGTAAGATACTTTTCAAGCCCCCTCCTCTCTAGAGACTTACTCTGCCAAAACAGTATCTTCGCAATAATTGGTTTGCAAATACATATATTTATGGCTGATGTTTGTTATTTATTTTGTAACAAGGTTAATTTTGCATATATGGAACATGGAGAAAAGAAAAATACTCTCATCAAACTCAGTATGTATAAAGTTTTCCTCATTCATTTTTAGATTACTGAGTCCAAACTTTTTTAAATTACCAATTTTACAGAGGTCAATATTATTATTCTGAAATTCTAACATTATCTTAATGACTTTAACTTCACTTAGGGCTCTGTCCAGATTGTTCCTATAAACTCAATTATCATCACAAGTGAGTCAACTGACCTGATACACTGGAACAATTAACTATGATGTTAGTTTTAAGAACTTTAATGCCACTTCTTCCAAGAGACACCTCATCACCCCATGCAGACACACCTTCATTCAGGGGATAATTTCCCCCGAATTTAGGCTCTGCTTTATGCTCAGCTTTCAAAATGTCATAGAACCATATCTTGTCCAGAAATGGTTTAAACCATGTCCAGGATAGACTTAATTTAAGTAAAGAGGCCAGAGAAGTGAGTTTACCATAAATTATCTAGCAGCATGTCCTCGCGACTCTCCTGAGAAAGGAAGCAGACTCCCCTTTTTCCATCCATGTCTGTGTCATTTACACACAAAACTGGGAGTTATTTAATTCAGAGGTGTAATGTTCAATAAAGAGATATTAATAATCTTACTAATTTTTAAGTAAAGACATTGAATGATGGTAGGAGAGACAAGTAGTCTTTCCAAATGGAAAATAAACTTATGGTGGCTCTCCATTCTTTAGCTCAACCTTCTGTCACAGTTGGTAATTTATTAAGCGGCTTGGGAGAGTTGTCTTCTAAAATGTATAAATTAAAAGTGTAATTGTCTTTTGCACAGGAAGAAACTTGCTAAGCAAAAGAAAAAAGAGGGGGAAACTAAGTCACAGAAATCACATTCAGCCGAAAAGAAGAAGAAGAATAAACATCACAGACACAGAGAGCGAGACTCCTCTGATTCCTCAGAAGACTCTGAAGATGACAGCAGTAAGTTTGGTATTTTTTTCACTGAATGTAAAATTGTAAAGACTGGCTTGCAGAAATTGTTAATAAAACAAGTTTCTCCCCATAATTCATTAATATGTTATGCAGCTAACAGGTTAGGAGAAAAGACTTATTATGTCTTTCAGTATTGAAATATTATCCTGAGATAATATAACACCAAATTGTCCAAACTTAATTACATAGAAATTTATGTCAGTTTGTAGAGAATCACTCATCAGAACTTGGGAGTTCACACATTCTAAAAAAATTTTTTGGCTGATTCAATGAAGGAATTTAAATGGGGAACAATACCCAAGTTCTCTCTTGATATGTACAAACTTAAATATCATTCCAATTTATTAGGTACTACGGCTGGTGTATCATCAACCCTAAACCCTGAAAACCCCAAGTCTACAAGCACTGATGAAGATATCTGGAAAGGTCCAGCAAAGATTACTGTTGATAAAACAAGGTGTGCACTTTCATCATTTGATTATTTTCTCACCATGTTTCAGTATACCCTCAGAGAGAATTTGAATCATATTTCTGATGACGAAGAGTTGTAATGGCTAGCGAATATAGATCCAAGTTTATTAGATGAATTGAATAAAGAAAAACAGCTAGATGATCAAGAAATTTTTTCATTTATTGAAGAAAATAGAAACAGCAACATGACAATGCGCCAATTCTGTACCACTTTGCATACTTGTCATGCACTCCCTGTAAATAAATATCTGCAAAATCCCCCTGCACTAAAATAACAATTTGGTGTGTTGAATAATAAATAACTTATTAGACATTTTGTTGTGTAGTATCGCTGAGTATTTTTACTCATTATTGTATTTCGATTCGCCCTACAGGCTCGTCAAAATACAGCACAACTCGTAAAAGTACTCAGTGATACTACACAACAAAACATCTAATAAGATTTATATTTATTTAACTGTGACAGTTGTGATCTCCAACTTGCTACAGTTTTTGGGGATATTCCCTTTTCAAATCTGGACTTTTCTAGAGAAACTCCTCCCTGGTCAAAAATTCTACTGCTCCCCCCTGCCCCTCACACCTCTATGCTTATGAGACTTAGTGTTCCCTCATTTCATTACATTTAAGAGAGAAAGGAAAATTAAAGTTATAATTTGCTTTGAATTCTGTTGTTTATACAGGGAGGAAGAATTTGAAGAGTACTTCCACGATATGTTTCTGTGACACAAGTTACTGTTTTAACATCAGAAACACTCCTGCGAGCCTGCTCACCATGACAATTGGCCCAATGTGACATTTAGAGACCTGTGCAGCACTGATTATTTTTCAATCAGACATTCAAATAATGTTCAGTAATTATACTGTTATTATCATAGAGATCTCAATGATGATCAAAGGCATGCTATAACTCCATTGCTTGATTTTAGATTTCACCCTCTTTCACACTGGGTCACTCCTCCACTTGAAATCCATGCTTCTGAATTTTCAGGATCACTTACATCACTAGATTTACTGTGTTCATAAATGCTATAACCAGAATCAAATGGAATTGGAATAGAGACAGGCAGTGCTTGCATACAAGGAAATAAACTTGGTTTGCCTTTAACCAAAGTGGAACAGTATCTTTCCCAATCTACAGGGCCATGCCCTCCAACACCAATAAGAGGCCAACTGTCTGCTGAGCTGTAGTTAAAACAAAGCAAACGGCGATAATGTTTTGACATGTTAGCTGAAGAGCCATGGACTGAGAAAGCATGATGAAAAGACACCCCACCCGCATGAACTTCAACAGGAACTGCAGAACTAGAGTGAAATGCAGGGTCTGTTATTGCAGATATAAATGCACCATCTTAGAAGTGAGAGTTATAGGGGGCCTTTGTGTGATCCTGGGATAACTTGAAGGCATCCTGTTTAAATGAAAATCAGTAGTAAAATTAAAATTTTTCTTTTCGGTAACATGTATTGATCAAAATCATTTAACATAATTATTATGCAGGGCTCAACACTAACTTTTCATATTGCTAGCCAAGTGGCTACTAAATGACAACTTAGATGTCATGACAATTTCAGTTAGTTGCCTAGCCAAACTGGCTAGTGGAAATCGAAAACCACTAACCAAAACTGAATTTCTACTGGTCTGTGGCTAGTTCACTACCGTTAGTGTCAAGCCCTGTTTTGTCTTAATATTTTCATTGATGAATGGAATCCATTGAATAAAATACTTGGGCTCTGTTTTGGAATAGGTACCATAATCTGTGTATTTTTAAGGCAGTATATGCCTCTACCTTATTGAGAAAGAATGGCTGATCAAAGAGCTTACAATTCTCCCTGGTGGTGTCATCGATGGATATGCAAACAGTGACCAGACTGTCATTTGTATAGGGGAAAAATGCCCAAACCTGATGCCATATGATAACTGAGGTCATTTTCTGCCGTTCTGTGTTTTAGGATTTGGGGTCATTTTCCACCATTCCATGTTTTAGGATTTGGGGTCATTTTCTGCCATTCCGCCCTTTTGTCTTTTAGGGTCCCCCTGACATATTATGCCATTAAAGTTCAGAAATTTATGACTGATTAATGTGCAACCTTTCTGAGAACCCTTTGACCAGTTGCTTTGATTTTTCACTGTTCAGTTAAGAACAGTTTCTTTGTCACTATAGGTTGAAATAAATTATATGTTAGAAATATTAAAACTATTTGTGTAAATTTTCATGAGGTTAAATCAGTCTTACCAGATCAGATGAAATTTCTACCAACTTAGGATCACAAATTGTGTCCAAGAAAATTTTGCTGTGGTTTGAAATGCAACGAAGCCTCAGTAGAATAGGTTTATTTTCAGTGTGCTGAGTAATATCAAGAACAAACAAATGATCTGTTTGTTTGAGTGTGCGAGAACTAGAGAAGATACAAATTGAGGAAGTCAGAACATAGTTTTCTTTAAACAATATGCTTTGTTGATGTTGGCAAGTATAATAATTATTCTGTTTGGCTTACGCTTTGGCAAAATTCTACATGTTGAGCTATACATGACAACAATGCTGAAATGGCTGAGTTATGAGCATATCGAAGATTAAAGTGTCTATACGGCCAACAGGGTTTTTATAGTTTTGGTATGTATTTAACAAGTAAAAAAGTATTCTTAAATAAAAATTGGATTCTGACGAGTCTTCGCCCCGAAATCGAGCTTTAAACTTCCCGCTTTGGCCACGCCCATTGAAGGTGACCGTGAGTCGGAGCAAAAAAGAGATTGGGTTCAGAATGGGTCATGACGTCAAGTCAGGAACGTGCCAAATCCCGCCAGTGGTTCATTTCACTGTTTTTTCAGTAGGGTAAAGAGTTTTTGGCGACACAAATATGCCCAATAGACGTGTTGTAAAGGTACTGCGTTTGTCAAGCAAAGTAACAACAGGACGCTCAAGACGCTCCTGGAGTAACGTCACTCATCACCAATCTTCCCTTATGCGGTCAACTTTATTGGGCGTGGCCGAGGTGGGAACTTTAAAGCTCGATTTTAGGGTGAAGAGGCGTGAGAATCAAATTTTTTTTGTGGGAATACATTTTTAACAGGTTAAAGAGATACCAAAACAATAAAAACCCTGTTGGCCATATAGACACTTTAAGGTCACATCCACTTCCCATAAACATAAACTAAAATGGATGCACTGACCTGCTGTTTCTAGTGTTTAGTAAGAATTTGCAACTCCCTGTAACCCTTAGCTTCACTGGAATTGTCTTTGCTGGTCAATAAGGACCTTCGAGTGACCTCAAAACGACAATAGTTCCTTGCGTGAAGGCACCCGTTAACCAAGAGATGGTGACACACTACGTGAAACATTTTAACATCTAAGCAGGTGGTTCTTCAAGCTTCAATAGCAGAAAAACAGGAGAGGACTATTCAACAAGTTTATCCCAAAAGAATAAACAAGGGTACTAAAGGTTGTGTGAAAAATGACACTCACAGCAAGGTGTTGCGTGACAAGCCAAAAAGGTCTGTTGACCTTTTCGGATCCAAACCTTTGCCTTCTTACATACATACATACATACTTTATCGAGACTCCCTTCAACGGGGCTTTTCGGTCACAATGTTAACTAACTTATTTACTGTAATTTAATTAAAATCAAATGTATTTAAAATCATTCAAAGTGTATCCAAATTTACTACATATAGAACATATTGTTAAAAAGTTTCCACTTAAAAATATCAATATCTTTAGTATTCCTAATGTTGTCAGGTAGACCATTCCATTCCCGTGGGCCGCGAAAATAAAATGCCCTTTGACAATCTACATCGGGGGATCACAAAATCATTACATCCCCTTGTGTTCCTATTGTGAACTGCTGAACGCTTAACAAAATATTTACGTAAATAGTCTGGAGCTAAACCAGTTACACCTTTATATGCTAAAACTAAATCATTAAATAAAACCTTTTCTGTAACATCTAACCATCTAAGAGATCTCCGCCCCTGAGAGATATGGTCAAATTTCCTTAAACCTAATACAATTCTGGCAGCAAAATTTTGTACCAACTGTAGTTTGTGTAGATGACGCTTAGATGTGTTCCCCCACACTGAGAAACAATAAAATAATTTACTAAAAACAAAGCTATTTATAAGTAATAAAAGTGTTTTCTTATCTAAAAGGTGCTTAATTCTTCTTATCTGTACTAACTGGTTCGTGCAACTAGAGGCTGTTTTAGTAATCTGCACATCATAGTTAAGATATTGATCCACATATACCCCGAGATCCTTAGCAAACGAAACTGGTGAGATAGTCTTGCCCAGCAGAGTTAAGGAGATATGAGGTAGCCTCTTAAGAAGTTGTGCTGAGCCAACAACCACCAATTTTGTCTTCTCGGGATTTATGAGTAAAGAATTCTCTGCACACCATCCACTGATGTTCCTAAGATCATGATTTACGGCGACTATAGCACTTGATGAGTCTGATATGGGAAATTTAAAATGCAATTGACAATCATCAACATACGCAGCGGCTTGACTGTGGGTAATAGCACTGATTAAATCTTTAATGTAGACAGAAAAAAGCACAGGACCCAAGATTGACCCCTGAGGTACTCCGTTTGTTAAAGGTAACAATTCTGAGACTGAATCTTCATATCGTACTCTCTGATATCTACTGGATAGATAGCTACTAAACCAAGAAGCTGCAGAAGTGTTGAGACCCAGTTATTATGTGTACCAGCATAACACCGTCGCGACCTTCACCTTTAGCTTCATAGAATAAATAACGGCACTTCGGGTTATGCGAGCGAAGATATCCTTCTTCGTAGCCGTTCATTTGCGTGGCAAAGGAAAAAATGCTTACGTTCTATCGTATGCGTAAAAAAACAATCTGAGAAACACTTATGACGCGTTGCTATAGAAAGTTGATACTGTAAACATTTAACGAGCTATGCTAAAGCATTAACTATTTTAAACGTGTCTACAGTAGGAGCACTGCGTTGATATCCTTAGCTAAACCGGGACGGAGAGGTAACCTCACTCCGCCCTGATCCAAACGTTGCAAGTCGATACCCTTTGTGGTCTCACCCCATGCCTTTGATTTTCCGAGATATAGTGTCCGATTTCGACACTCAACGACCTTTCTGAAAAAGCTGGGATAGAAGTAAACAGCCAGCAGTTGCGACGGCGCGTCGTCCAAGCGCTTTCTTGGCGCGAAAACTCTGAGTAATACAATGCATCGCCAATCAGATTTGAGTATTTGAGTACAGCTAAGAAATAAGGGAAGAAGGATTGAAAAAAGGATCTATCCTCAAAAGAAGCTTGTATCAAACCAGGCCTGGTTTCAAACAAAACTCAATATAAGACACCTGTAATCAGTTATAAATGTATTTGCGTATTCTTTATTTCCTAGCAGCTCAAAAAAAATCTCCGAGAGACTTAAGGCCTGTTTTCTTCCATCTGCTGCCGTTCACTTCAAACGATTCAAATCTACGGTTTACTGTTCTTTTGATAATTACCTCCCAGCATACCAGCATCGCATCTCGTGTTCCTGGAAGCGAACCATTGAAGCCCTTCCCGCCTTTTGCCAAAGTTTAGATATTTCATAGAACGCTCTTCTCTATTTAACTTTAGTTTTTCTTTAGCATTTATTGTTTTAGCCGTTATCGTCGTCGTTGTTCTCGTTTTCCTTTCTTGAAGAGTCACTATATCCGTTGAGATGACAGAAATACTGCGGAGTAGTGCAGATATGCGAAGCAGCTCATCATCAATTTGTAAAGTCGAGTAAAGAATACCGTACACTGCGACCATCTCAAAAATAGCAGAAAAGAAAATGTGCGGCACTATGTAGTAAGAATTTCAAAGTCACAGCTGATCCGGTCCGGCAAGGAGAAAACACTTATTTCTCCACCTCCGACTGCTAAATATACCATTATTCTGTCTCAGATTTTATAATTTATGTACACATTTTCGTTTCTTTAACTGACAAATACAGTATGAAGTGTTCTGAATTCCTGTGGTTTCAGAGTGACGCAATATTTATTGGACTTGGTGCTCGATGGCACAGGAATGGTGACTCTCCCAAGCTGAGGAGCCTGAGCTTTCTCTTGCAGTACCTGTATCACAAGGGAAAGGATACGACATAACTTAATGACGCATACAGTAAATAAACAAATACCCTGCAATCAGCCAAATGCTCGAATCAGCTTACGCAAGAACGAACGAAAGCGCGGAAAAGGCCCACATGCAACAAACAATGATAAAACCAAACAAAAATCGAACGTGATTGCATCGACGAACCGACCGAACGAACGAACGAACACACTCCACACCCATGATCGAAGTAGGACAGATCAAGCTGAAGGAACGAAAGAACGAGCCAATAGGGTTGCTCGATGGAGAGGTCTGTTACGAAGCATGGTTTCAAGAAAGAAAAAGCAATTCAGATAAAAAGCTGACAATACCTTGGAAAACGTTGGAGATAAAAACGACGAAAAAGAGCTTTGTGATGTTCCTCCTGGATATTCTGCTGCTATTAACTTCTGAATTTTCCCTTGGAGCTGAAAAGAAAACAAATATTGACACGACTTATACAGCTCTACCATCATAGACGATTTTAAAATCCTTTCATTCTAAACCGTCGAATTAGGACAGAAGAAATAAAAAGACTGTATTCACCTCTTCTTTTTGTCGCTTGAGATCCCGCAAAATAGCTGCTCGCTCTACCAAATGGTTAGCTGGAGTCATTTTGCTTAACGCGGGAACTGACCCTGTTTGAGACAACAAGATCGGTTACTGAGAAAGAAAGCATCTTAGGATTAGGATCGTTGCTTCATTCAAATTTGAAACAACTCTACTGAGGCATGAGGTCTCTCGCTCAGCCTACAAATGGGATAGCTGGTGCAACAGATATAACGAACGAGTGACAATCCAAAGATTCATTTTTTCTTTCCTTATTTCCCTTGTTTTTTTTTTTTTCTTGATTCTCTCATACAAGTACGCATTTATAATCGATTGCAAATCCATCCTAAAAAAAACTTTCCTGATGTTTTCGATTATTAGAATTCATAGAGCACAAAACTTTCATTCTCCACCTTTCCTCTTAAATTACTAGCAACAAGGTATCCCGAGACTACGTTCGATGGTAAGAGACAGGTATGAACGACGATTGGTATGAGTTACGTAATTTTCAATTACCTGGTTTCCTGTGAGAAATGTCAACCACTTTTGGAAAGGCACTCATCTTTTGCAAGTTCTAGTAGTGAGAGAAACGCAGGTCACGTTGATAACTAGAATTACAATCCCCCTTTGCTTGCCTTATTCTACACTGTTATCATTGCCACAATTGCTGTTAATACACCCTCTTTTCAAGAGCTGGCAAAGAAATCAATTTGAAGATGAAGAAGGAAGCTAGGGGACTGGCTGTCGTGTAAAGGGAAGGGAGAAGGGATCATTAATTCAAGGACGAAGAGAAGGCGAAGAGAGCGCTAAGAGAACGCTTTTTCTATGCCATTCTCCCTAACCCTTTTTTAACCCGAACAAGCAGGCTTGCTAAATACTAGCCACAATAGTTTCAAACGTCTTTCTCCATTATCCAGCCATATTGATCGAACGCAACAAGTGACCAATCGCGGGCGGGAATAACATGTACGGGTACTGAGCCGATCAAATCACAAGATTCGATTCGGCTCGTCTGCTAACAGAGCCAGCGAAACGATAATTTGTGGTTCAGCGCTCGTCCTTCATCCAATAATGTTAATAATGGCACATTGCGTTGGTCCATTAGGGCGGGGTCCTTTTCGTGTGGATTATGCGACTGACAGCCCGTACCTCAAGTAATTTGTTTGTTTCTCTTGTGACAGTGTTGAGGCTTGGTGCCGATTCCTTTTCCTTTAGTTCTTTATCCGCTGACTCGTCGCTCTGTTTCTCTGAAGGCTCAGTGCGAGGCTGAATTCTCGGTGGTATGTATATTTTTGGCAACCCATCGAGTTGCTCCTAAAGAAAAACGGTCAATATTTATTTTAGTTAAAAAAAACAGGGCTGAGTATACTTGTAACCAGGAGGAGAGAGTTAAATGCAATGGCCACCTTACCTTCATCTGCTGACTCTTAAGGCGGATATTTTCGTTTCTTAGATGTTTCAAGGCAATTTTAAGCGAGTCAACCTAAAAAAAGAAAAAAAAACAAAAAACAAAAAAGAAGGAAAAATCAAAAAAATCAACACAATAGAGACCAACTAACTTTGAGACAGTGTCTAACGAAACGAGCACAAACAATTTAAAGGCAAATCACGTGAAATCTTACTTGCTACGTAGGCGAGAAAAAAGCTGTGAAAACAGGGTGCCTGGCAAGATCAATCCTTAATTTTTGAGGGCGCACCGTTACGTTGCATTATTTCACTGTCGATCAGCCGGCACATAATTCCAGTCACGGGAGTGACCTTCACTAACAATAACACATTGACAGATGGCACCCACAGCAAACAAAACCAAATCTATTTTCGCAATGCGTCGAAAATTCCAACTTGTATTTGTTTATTTTTATTCATTTATTCCTTACTTCGTTCATTTCTTTATTTATCAATTCAATCCCTCATTTATTCTGTAATTCACTTGTTCACTCGTTCCTTCGTTCATTCTATCACTCGATACCCCGATCACTTGTTCACCCGTTCACTCATTCTTTCATTCACTCGTTCAATCATTCATTCATTCACTCCTGTACTTCTTGCTTAAAAGAGTCCTGGACCAAACTGTCAGAGTAACAAAAATCATTGTGAACAAAACTTTCAATTGCTCCTAACGGTTGTACCACCGTCCGTTGCGACTCACAAGTTCTGTAGTGTTCTGAAGTGAATGGTTTACCTGAGCAAGTACTATGGGTGAGTCCTTTATTACAACTTGTACGGGCTGTTGACCCGCCCCAGAGCCACCCCGTAAAGGAGAATTTCCGCCGCTTTTAGCAGCAGCCGCACCTAACAGAAAAGGAACAAAGAATAAAAAGTCAGTACAGTGTAGAATAGACAAAATTTCTAAAATAAAGAGCCCAAAAGTGGTAATACAACTGCCTGGCTGCTCGTAATTGGAAATAGGTCCAATAATGCAACTCTCCTCGTAAGTTCCCTCTATTTTTCCGATCTCTCTTTTACCTCTGGGGTGGGTCTAGCCCATATGTAGCCTTGCCCTCCCCCCCTTCCCCCAAGAAAGGGGAGGGAGGGTACGGCTACACGTAGCCTTCAATGGGTCAACAGAATCAAGGAGGAATTTTCAGACACCTTTCAGAGAAGTAAAGGACAAAAAGTTAGCATGAATTTTCATACCTGCTACAACAGCGGCGATGCTAGAGGATGATGAGGCATGGCGTGCAAGATCAGCCAGAAGGGACTTCTTTGAGTAAGCATCTAAACGTTTCTTCATGTCGACCTTCTCCTTCTCCAAGGTGTCGATGTCGTTTTGGAGAGCATCCATAGTTTCTTCGAACTCCCTTGAAAAAAATGTGAACTAGTAAATTTTGGTTACTAAGGACGAATTTCTGCCATTACTTTCGCCGTTACGCCAGTGCACGACTAGTAAAGTACATCGTCTATCTCAAAGGCAATTTCCAAATTACAAAATCCCTCACTTTCAAAGCGAGGCTAAATGAAAAACCTTCATTGCAAAAATGAGTTTTATTTGCATACGAAAAAAATATCATTTTCATAATGGCAAAGATATCGAACATTTGAGAAATGGTTTATTGTTAACACAACACAGAGTTAGCAAAAAGAACCCCATAATTTTTTTTTCTGAATTGAATCAAACGCAATATGCTGAGGTGAAAAAAAAAAAGTTCAAACTCTCCCCAGTGTTCGACCCTTACTTTTTCTTTCTTGCAAAGTCCTCAGTAGATTGCTCCATTTTTCGATTTGCAGCTTCGACTCGTGCATCAGCCTATCGAGATAATTACATAACGATTAGCTTGCTTTTTCCCCCTGTTATTACGCTCAACTCGAAAGACAGCGAAGTATGTTTGAGATACTTAGCACTACTCAATTGTTAGTCTGCCAACTTGTTTAAATTCACACTAACCGGGCAAATAGCTTAGCTATCATGATCAATCAAAAATCAAAAACCATCATCTTATATTCGAAATCAATTACAACCCATGAGTACAGTTTATTGCGGTAACATATAAAACAGTCACTTTCTTTCCGAATTCATTGAATATTTATTGAATCTGTAGCCATCAAATTTTATCTTTTGCATGCTTTTAGTTAAGGAAATTGTTGTTATACAGGGCTAACCTCACGATTTTCCCTTTTCAGGATGTATTTTTTGTATTTACGTTGTATCTTCGTGAATAAATGTTATGTTATGTTATGTTATGAAGTTAAACATCACCGAAAACTGTCCAACAGAATCAGAGACAGAGGAATTAGAGAAAAAGGACCACTCTTACCTCTTTGTTGATGTTTTCAAGACGCTTCTCCAATAATCCAATCCTTATGTTAGCCTGACTCAGTTCCTCGTTCTGACCAGAGGAATGAAGAGCAGTGAAATTATACGACCCTCGATTATCACCTTTAATCTACTCACTCATCGCTGGATGCTCTTTTCAATAGTGGTTGCAAACACCAGCTGCTAATTTAGAGGATTACAATCGCTTCGAATCAAATTCGAGCCACACTCCGTATCCATGCACTTCACATTACATACTTATTCACAAGTTCGTTAGCACCATGAGCCAAACAAAACTCTTTACTCTTATTAGTAAGAAAGAATTCTCCATAAGAAAGACCATCACTGTGCAACTGTACCTTCAGTTTCATATTTTTCTTGAGGTCCATGAACTCATTTTCCTTCTGAAGGAGTTTCTCTTCCACGCCGGCCGAATCAAATAATTCTGACTTGAAGGTCTTTGCGCGCTGAAGATAGGGAGGATCCGCCTAAAGTACAAACAATAGTGCCGCATGTTATGTCACAGAGCCACATGGCGGAATTTCTAGTTAGCGGACAACCTCGGAACTGGTCAATCTATCCCCTTAGTTGAAACGGTTTGCGCAAGTGAATGCAAAAATGTATACCCCTCAAGCAATCCGAAAGCCTCCTATGCAAACTCTGTAAATCGAAGAAATAAACTGTTTCAACCCAAATCCTAAGGTTAACCATAATATACAAACTGAGGGTGTGGCTGACCTTCCGTGAATGGAGGACTACCACTAAAACGTATTGTGAATGCTTCAACATTTCGATCCCATGATCAAAATATTAATTCTCCGCACTTCTTCCATACATGTTCATAATTTCAGCTCAAAGAATTTGGTGTTGAATCGAACTCCAATCTCCGGTTGATTTATTTCCTTTTACTGGTCACATTTTGGGACATTGTAAGGAGGGATTCCTTTTAGGTCACTCCTTGACGTGAAAGGGTTCACGGCTAACTGAAAATAGAACTCACCTAAAACTTTGATCTTTTCAGTGATCTTGTGATGAGGAGAGAATATCGAAAGATAACATACTGCCCGTATTATGTTCTTCTTAGTGAGTCAAATAGGTGATTTTTTAACCCTGACCTTAACTCAGGCACACGAAAAAATGCCGCAAAACAAAATCCGGTAACAGTTTTGCTTTACGCATAACTCACCTTGGACTCTTCTTTAGGTTCAGCATCGTAATCACCTTCCTGCATTTTGCTCACAAACGAGTACAGGAAGGAAATGACTTCATGGAAAGTTTGACTGAAAGTAAGAAACAAGAAACAAGAAAAAAGGCAATTGCCTTGAATGAGTAATAAGAACACGTTACTCTTGGACAGCTTTAGGGTTGGGGTTGAGGTTTGGCCAGAAGGACTACCAAAATCAGAGCCAACCGAATGAAATGGTTCACTTTGTGTTCGACTCTGAAAACGTGTATTTGACTGACCTGACTATATCTTTACATGGTACTTCATCTGTCTCAAACACCAGCACTGCCACATCACTTGCTAACTCGTCAAGCTGACCACTCAGCAAGTTTTCATTGTCTACAAGGGTATAAAAAAGAAAATAGACATCGCTTTGAATGCTTCCCTCTGGCTACCACAAGATGGTTGCAACTCAAACTCAAGCGCGGGAAAACACGAGTGACAAAGCCGCGATTGGTCGTAGTTTTGAATCTGATTGGTCAAGGAGAAGGCGCGAGTTTTCTGGACCAATCACTCAGTGAAGTAAAGCAAACCCATAGCAATCGCAGATTACTTTCGACACTCAATAGACGATTGATCGATAGTGTAACCCCGAAGAACAGTGTTAGCATAAACTGCGCTCCCTGGGATCATATTTAGTACAGAACTCTTCACGACCTGTCTAAAGTGCTATTCTTTTTCTTAGTGTTTTAAAGAAGTACCTGTCTTCATTCGCTCTTAGTATTAAAAACGACTGAAGAATTCGAAGGACTCAAATGTACATTTTCGAGAGGGATCCACTTAAAAGACGTTGAAATCAAAAGAATGTTTATTGGCGCACGAAGTATCCTCATTCATACTGAATGCAGTTAATCACGAACTTCGATGAGTGGTTTTAACACTAACGGTTATTAGAACTTACCACCTAGACCAGAAGCTTTCTGTGTTACGGCTGCAGTAAGTTCCTGGCAGAATTTCAGTTCCGAGTTCTGTTGCCTGGCGCATTCAATAAGTGACTCTTGAATCTAAAATAAAATGTGTTATCACATAACACAGACAAATACCATATCTGTTGACAGATTGACATTCTGCTCGGAGGAGCACGGAAAAAAGTTCACAGCAATGTTTCACAACACTAGTTGCCTCTCCTGTGGACGCTTTTTCAAAACCTACACGACGTTTTGAAAAAATCTTACCTTATCAGAAAACGACAGGGTACTTGTTTGATCTTCTGGCATTCTTCTTTTGATCTGGAATTAAAAAAGAAAAACTTGGTTTAAACGCCAGTGACTTGTGGCAAGTAGCTACGAGAGACGAGCCACTGAGCATTGACAAACGGAAACGCGTTTATAATAATAATAATAATAATAATAATAATAATAATAATAATAATAATAAGAAGAAGAAGAAGAAGAAGAAGAAGAAGAAGAAGAAAAAGAAGAAGAAGAAGAAGAAGAAGAATAAATATATATATATATATATATATATATATATATATATAAATATATCGACTAAGGAATGCTGTCATTATATAAAACCACATTTTGAGAACTAATCTAAAAAAAAAATGACCAAAGAAAGTAGGGAAAATCAGCAGTCAGATTTAAGAAGAGAAAGGGTGAACTCTTGCTTCAGCCAAACACCGACTTGTGACACCGACCCGTCGATCCTTTGAGGACCCTTTTTTGACCATTTGACTGTTGTGATCTCATATTTTACATGAAGTACGAAACGAGTTTTTTTTAACCTTTCTGCAAAGCTGCTGAATTTCCACGTTTCTCAGTTCCATTTCTTGAACAAGTTCGCCATAGGCACTTCCTTCATCACAATCCTACCAAAATAACGAAAAAGGAATAATGAATTCATGAAATAAGGACGGGTTTAATGACAAAGGCTTCACACTTTGTTCCCCTAGTTCAGCGAGAAGAAAGTGAGAAGAGCATAGGAAAGACAAGAGAGATGGCTAGAAAAGTAAGGGGGGGAGGGCGGGGATAGCATCAAAAAAGCAATTTCTCTACCTTTCCTTTGCCTTTTCTCCACAGAAGCTCAGCCTGACAACTATCGCATACCTTACTATATTGCTTCAGCCTCTCGATCTCTATGGTGGCACCTTCTGTTCCAGCAGTGAAGATCTTCAATTCGTCTGACAAGAACTCAGAATGTGACACAGGGTTACCAGCCAAGTGGAATCGAACCATGGTCTGAAAACAAAGCGGATTCCCTCAAAGAGTACACTCGTGTTGGGCACTTTCACGGATACTAACTCGCGATTAAATTAGCCAAAATGTTCCTGTACTCACAGTATAGTAATGAATTGCCTTCTCCAAGGGTTCCATGGCAACTGTATCATCTAACTAAAGCAAGTAGACAGCAAAAAATGATTCAAATACATGCAAGTTTTCTTAAAATGAAAGAAAGAAACCATCAGCACTACTATTGCTGAAACTTAGGGTTTTAAATGTACCTGGTCTTTCTTGAACAAGTCAATAAGTCCATCCACAGCCCTCTCGTGCGCTGCTAGTTCAGGGTATATACCAACCAATTTGTTGAACAAACCAGCATCACACTTGTCAAGAGCTCTGCCAGTAAATGCACATGAACATAGTATATTTCATACCGACGTCAACTGATGTACAGTGACTTGTGGCAAAAAAAAAATGTGTGTTTTCCAAAACAACTAGAGCTGTATCTTTCCCTTCAAGTGATATCATAATGAAAGTGTCAACACTACCAGCTCCATACAAATGACTCATTCACTAGATTAACATTACAAACGAGCCAAACAGAACGACCTTACTTTACCGACGGCTCGAAACACACCAATCACGACCGACTTACGCCAATTGAGTCTTACAGCTAATGACATCACGGAAAAACTGACCAATCATTTTACACTAATTGGACTAAGAACACTCTACTGACAACAAATATTCACTTGACTCTGATGATGACTTCCGCACAGATTGTCGAAACGTCAGTCACCACCACCGACAACAGTCCTTCTCAGGACTAACACTCACCCGGACGATCACACCATACTTTCATCATAATTATAGTTAGGTACCTCTTCATATTCTTCACAACTGCTTGGAGAACTGCCAGCCGGTAAATCAGTCCTGAAGCAAAACTTAGTCCTTCACCAGCTTCACTTTGAATCTTGGCAGGATCCTCCAGACACTCTGCAATCTCGTACTACATTTACAAAAAAATCATTTTTAGTATTAGGAGGACACCTACAAGACTTGTGTCCTGCGCTGGTGTCAACGTCATCCAATTGGTGGTTTTCACGTTACGTCAACGCCGCCATGTTGGTGGACGTAAACAATAGATATCTCTTTAGCTTCTTTTGTTCGTCCACCAGCATTCGTTCCTTTCACCATTGTTACCTGTTTCTCTAGAGATTGGTTATAAACCACCTATTTTAAATAAATTTTTCAACGATTGTCAATTGCTTAAGGACGAACAAGGCTATGGATAGAATGTGCGCTTTAACAGTTTGACTTCATTTCCATGATCTGATTGTTAATTCTCCCGTCTAGCTAGCATGAGTTTTGTGTTTCCTTGTCCGCAAGAAAGTTTGAGGCTTTGGTAAAACTGAGCTTGTAAGAGGTCCCACAAGAAATCTGGCACTAGACACTTGAACTGCAGTCCTTATATCTTGCCAGTAAGACTTATTGCTAAGACTATTCAGCATCCTTTCAAATCTGACCGTTTGGAGATAAAGAGTAACCCTAAATGCCCTCTCCCCCTTGACACTGGATTTGTGTCCGTGTCCACTTAACAAAGGTGTCTAATGAAAACAAGTTCCTTTTACAGCAAACACGGATGCAATAATTTACTATATTTTACTACTTTAGCTACAGGATGAATAACTAGCTTAGGGTCTGCATAATATAGGTTTCACTGTAATTTGATCAGCTTGAGTACATATTGATTCACATACAAGATATCTCCAACATGACATAATTCAATGTTTATCAAAGAAATAAAATTTGGATAAACTGAACGAATTTCACTAATCTATCAATTGCTTGTCTCACCTTTTGTCTTAACTGAGAATGCAACAATTCAGTCTTGAAACTCAGACGTGGAATGAGTAGCAGCAATAAGACACTTTCATTGTCACCTGCAACAGAATATAACGTGTTAACACATTTTAAAATGTGATTTTTTGGAGGTAAAGATGTCAATAACACTTGAAACTTCCTCGTGGAATTAAAAACCAACGCCCATTCAAAATATCTACATGTACATGTACTGTAGTACCAAGACTATACAAGAGAAGAGCAACAGCATAACAATTTCCTAAAGAAACTGTGCTGCATCAATGGCTAAGTAAAGCATAAAGTTCCTTATCAACAGAAAAACAAATTGACCCCAGAAACTAGTTTTCAATTAGGAATGGAGTAAAAAGTAATGGCACATAGATGGAAAAATGGCAGGCTCTCTTGCATTCTGGTCTTTTGATGTACTTGATAACTGAAGGTTTCAAATAAATGTTATAGGAGAAAACCACTCTCAGAAAACAAAACCTGTCAGCTGACAGACAACTGACCATCAACTGACAGTTGGCCAACAGTTGGCCACAAGTCAGTAGAGGTGCGCTGTTCTTCACGATTACCCAAATAACAGCAGTCCATATAAAGTTCTTGTTGCAGTATTATTCACCACCCAGAAATCATACGAAAGATGTAAACAACTCCAAATTAGGATTAATTGCCAGCCCAGTGGGTGACAGCACTGCACTGCTAATACAAGGTGAGATGATCATATAGTGCACCTTGCAAGAATAAATTTCCACAGGAATTACATGTACATGCAGTATACAGTACATGACACAAACTGTGATGGGATTCCTACCATTCATTCCTTATTTAGAACAGTTCAAATGAATTTGCTTTGTTTTCTTTCACTTACTAAAGAAAATCATTATAACTAGATCACATCTCACCCCCTCTCCTTAAGAATGACTCAGGCAGGAATGAGTGAAGCATTTTTATCTTTTCATTTGCCTGCTGCAGATCAAACTTTCTTAATTCATTCTCCACGGTCTGAAAAAATATGCATAAAATACATTTAACAGTGCATGTTTAGTAAAAGTACATGTATGCCAGTCAATTACAACTAACAAAGATCTTCTACAAAATTTCAAAGTCAATAGGAGAACCATCTTGCTACTCCTTACAGAAAAGTTTCAGAACAAGAAACACAGACAAAGTTACATAAAAACTTAACTTTTGAGACACATACAAGTTAAACATTTACAACAGCATAGTATCCTGAGTGTTTTATACAGGTACCTTGGTATAGGTCTTCAACTCAGCTGCCTTAACTTTAAAGTCAATCATTTCAGGTGAAGGAATGTCGATGACTTTTTGTTTCTCTGAGTCTTCTTGCTGAACCTGCATAGCTCGGTTATTTTCCTAATGACAACAAAACAATTACAACAACTAATTTAATTTTTCCTTTAAATCTTGTAAAGCTTTATCACAGCAATTAATGAAAACTTTCTCTTCACAACGTGTAATAACAAAGAAGTTTCTTGATCCCAACTACTACATTTTAATCAATCAACTTTCAAAAACAAAATTGATCATCCATACCTGAAGTTTAGCCACCAGGTCTCTGAACTTAACAATCGTTTGCTGATGATCTCCAATACTTTCCTGAGCTGCCTCTAGTTTACGCTCCATCTAAGAAAAATGTAATGTAACAATAACAATAAAAACTTGCTAAATTACAACTTTAAAAGCAACAATTTTAAGTCCATGACTTCTAATCCCATCAAGTTACTTTTTAATATCTTACTGTGGCAGGAAGACATTGAAGTGTAAACAGCTTTTAAAGTGTGAACGTGAGAATTTAGATAGCTTTACCTCACGAACTTTGTTGTTGTTCATTTCCAGTTCTTCTCGTAGGTCATGTTCCGTTTGAAGGTGATTTTCCTCAAGTTCTTCATTCAAATCTCTGAGAGCTTCCTATGATTGGATTGCATAATTTTCATATTACTGTGATTACAACAGAAAAACTAAATAAACTTACTCAATCTGCTTTCATTAGGAGGTGCCTTTAAAAGCTATCATCTACTAGATTTAAACTGGATAGGCTTTCATGCAGTTGAAATAAAATAAAGTTCTAAGGTGCAGTGATTGTACTCATGGATAAATTTCACTAACCAAGTCAGCCACATTCTCCCTTAGAGTGACAATTTCTTCTTCCAAGCTCAAGTTCTTATCAGTGAGAGTTTCCACCATTTCCTCAGCTCCCAATGCAGTATCAACCTTTCATACAGAATGGAGAGACTCTCAATCCTTAGAACAAGCAAATTAAAATCAAACTACCTCATTAGAGCAGATAACACCCTAGAACAAAAACAGTGAGTACCTACAAAACTTTAATTTTTTCCAGAAGCCCAAGCCTGAAATGGTTATTTGGCATGTGCCCTGAGACCAGGGTGAATTTACAACTCTTGGGAAAATGAGACAAGGAAAATTTCCAGTGCATTTTCTTGGTAATTCTTTTCTTGAAACAGACACAAATGGAAGCTATTGATTGTCATTCATAGCAGCTATGAACTTCAAGCAAAAAGGTTGAGTTTTTTTTTTTCCTGTACTGTTCTGCAGTTAAGGTACCCAGGCTATCTAGTAGCCCATACAAAGCAAATTAAGAAGTTGCAAGGAAAGGGATTTAAGAATGATCATGTACTTCTTACACAAACAAATATGGAATTACAAGGTAACTATGCAGAATGAGTTTTTCATAAATTATTTGATTGAAAGTTCCACCAGGTGAACAAAACTATATTCTTAGAAAAGTCAACTAGAATACCATTAAAAATAAATAGAAGAACTGTTACAAATACAAAGATGACAGACACACACCTGTTCTTTGAGTTCAGCCAAAGCCGTTTCAGCTTCCTAGAAATTTGAAGATGTAAACCTTTTATAATTTGCCACCTCACAATTTTAAAGCACAACCTTTGGTTCCCAAATACGTTTCATGCTTCATTAACCACTTACAAAACTCAGAAGAACCTTAACAACCCTCCAAAATATCATACTTGTTTCGTAAGATGTTTGTGACACAGGAGACAAAGGCAACAATCTGTTTAACATAATTTGTCTTTCAATAGAAACAGATGTCATGCAATTGAAAGGTAAAGTGGTGATATCCAGAGAAGCCTTTTGTTTATGAACACCTCAATGGTAACTTTCTAATAATTTGAATATATCAACAAAGTTGAAATGGTAAATTGGCCACCGTTACGGTTATAAAAGCTGACGTTTTGAGCGTTAGCCCTTCGTCGGAGCCATTCACTCCGACGAAGGGCTAACGTTCGAAACATCAGCTTTTAAAACCGTAACGGTGGCCAATTTACCATTTCAACTTTGTTGATATATTCAAATTATTTCATTACCCCCACCGACGCAGCGCCAAACAGTTTCTTTAGAAACTATCAGCCTTAAGTAACTTTCTAAGCTGAACTGACCTGAAAAGCTTCAGAGAGCCTATCCCTTTCATTCTGAAGGGTGGTGTTTCCACTCTGCAGATCTTTGACTTGTTTCTGCAAGGACTGCATCTCTGCTTTATCACTTGCCTGGACCTCTTTGAGTCTAAGGTTTTCAAAGCAAAACAATCAGTGTATAGATATGCATCTGTTCAATACTTGATTGACAGAAAAGGCAACATGTACAGCTGTCTAATGGCATTTCTATCTTAAATACACCTTTTTTCCAATGTTGGGGCCATGAATGTAAAGTGCTTTCAATTGATCATATCAACATGGTTGGGTTATGGAAAAAAGAATAACAGACCCTTCAATTTCTTTGAGTGCCAAACGGGATCATCATAAAACAGGGTTTGTATAGAAAGGATGATTACATTTACAGAGAACAGTTTAATTTAACATGATTCCTTCCAATGGTAAATCAATTGTAGTGAAGACATGCAAGTTTCTCAATTATCCAATTTTTCACAGCATAGTACAAATTTTAAAAATGTAAAACAAGTTCTTCACATCCAACAGTACTTGCACATGTGTTCCAGAAGTCTACATGCAATGCAACCACCAGTTGATCTATTTTTAAAGATTTCAAAGCAAAATTAATTGTACATTTTTAATGTCATTACTTTTTTCCACTTCATCTTTGGGCTTGCCAAAACATCGACATAAAATTAATGTAAGAAAATACAATTAACTGTACTAGACGCTTCAAACAACAAATGAGATAATACCTCATGATTGCTTCCTTCAGCCTACTATTTTGTTGCTCAAGTTGTTTGACCTGGGCATTTGCCGCAGCTCCTTCAATTCCTTTTAAAGAGCAATATTGAACATTCAATTTGTTAACTCATGAGATTGGATCAATTACTGTAACATTTAACTGTGACACTTACTCAGTAAGTAGCAAATTGATAACCCTTTAATTCTCACAAGTGACCAAGAAAGAATTTCTCCTTACAATATCTATACAATATCATGCAGACAAGTAATGAGAATAAAGATAAATAACAATTATGGGATTACCTATTGATCCGATACCAAATTCTCCACACTAGCATAATGAGAATCATTTGGCAGACAGTTACAATAGGAGAATTACTAAATGAGATCTTGGGAGTTAATCTTTAGAATGTCATAAATATTGAATGTGAAGGTGATGTTACTCAGTGATAAATACTTGGGTTTACTTCGGATAATTCACTAACACTCAATTGAGATAACAATATTACCTCCTTCACTAACTTCATTCTTCAAAATTTCTAAGTCAAGAGTAACTTCTTCCAACTTGTCCTTCAACTGCTCATTTTCTTGCTGAAGGGATTCCAACTGCAAAACATTGTGCATTAAATCAAACCAGAATACATGTCAACCATTTGTGAGTATCACTTTATATTAACTTCACTCTGCTTCCTAGACTGTATATATAAAAAAATTAAAACATGAGAAGGCTCATGTTTCTGATTGCATCTAATCTGCATAATATTGGGTTAATGCAGCAAGGCATGACAAGTATACCTATCTGTTGCACCTCAAGCTGTAGCCACAACAAGATCAAGAAATAAAAAAATCAATCAGTAGCCTCTTAATTTAAAGAATTACCTAATTTGAAAATATTCTTAATAAAGGAAAAAATGTTAACAATTTGGCAATTCAAAACTGTTTGGTATCTATCTCAGTCTCTATCTAATTACATGGTTCTAATAAGTTCATTGTAAAATGAATACCCTTTCTTCAGCCATCTCCTTATCCAGAGTTGCCATTTCCACAGCTTCTTGAAGCTCTGTCAATTCTTCACTGTGTTCTTGGCGATTCTCAGTGATCTCTTTGAGCTCCTGTTAAAAGGCCACAAAACAAAATTGTTATCCTTTCATGAAGTTCCAAACTAGAACTAGCATTTAACTTCCCACTTGGAAGAAAACAGAGTTTACTTTCAATCTGTGTCCTATGCTTTTTTATTTCATACAGCACTAAAAGTATCAGTTCATTTGGATATGTATAAAGTTTTTTTTGAGTAAACTTTGTGAATGAAAATTCAACTTAAACCATTCCTTCCCTCCCTGTTCTCTTTCCCTTAAAGTGTCATAGTAAAGCTCACGTCACAAATATTTCAACCACAAAAGCAATTCAACAAATTTGGAAAGCACAAAGAAAGACAATTTGAGTGGTGTTGACTCTCAAGAGGGAAATGACAGACTTAACATCATCATGCAGGGCTCGACACTAACTTTTCTAACTTACGAGCTAAGAGGCTAGTGACAACTTAGATGTTATGACAAGTTCAGTTTGTTTACTGGCCAAACTGACTAGTGGAAATTGAAAACCACTAGCCAAAACTGAATTTCTAATAGTCTGTGGCTAGTGGGCTACCGTTAGTGTCAAGGCCTGATCATGGTCAACAAGCTACAAGTACACTGTACATGTAAGTGCATGTTTTACGAATAGAACTTTAATCATTGTCCAAACCATGAGTTTGAATTGTAAAGAGTGATTTGGAGACGGGCTAGCTGCATGTAATCATAATTTCAGTCAATGGTTGCTGTGGAAATCTACGGACATTTGTTTGAAGCCTTGCTACAACATCCTAAAGCACTGCTGGCCTTATTATTTTTATTCCCATCAGAGTTTACCATCAGAATTTACCACAAAATAGAACAGAAATGGACACCGGTCTCCATATCCATCAGTACTGTTACTAAATCATTTTCACTCTCAGGCACAGAGAAGCCTTGGGGCTATTAACAGCTTTTCTCAACTATCTTAGTGATGACTTAAAGTGAGACATTTTGTAACAAATGCATGTAAAATAACAAAACCTAGCTGTTTTATGATTGTTATGTTTAACATGCATTAAAGATCAAGTGGTGAAACAAAATAAGTTACCTTTTTTGCCACATTCAGTTGAGCTTGTAAATCTCTCTGTGCTTCTTGCCATTTTGTCTTATATTCTTGCATCTAATTTCAATTGGTAAAATAATCAAATGACTTAAATGGATCATCACAGTACTGAGGTAATAGAGTTGTATTGATAATTACATAACTAAAATGAGGGAATATTAATGAATTTTTAAGTACCAATCAAGCTACACCGCTTCCTCTAAAAGCTTTTTAGAAACCATACTTTCCTTTCTCTGAAGGATTATTTTCTTCCTGTTTGTATAATCAAACTGACTGACTATTACTTTATTGACAAAAGGGCAGCTGGCAAAGAAGTTCATCCAATAAAACATGCCACTTAACCCTTTCACTCCCAAGATCTCATTAGCAATTCTCCTTTCTGGATGCCAAACAATTCTCATAAAGTTAGTTTGGTGAGTTTGACATTGGATCAACTAATCAACTAAATTCTGTTTTGGTCACTCATGGGAGTTTGGAGCAGAACAGCTTTTTCTACTTCTTCACAGTATTTTATTTTAAAATTATAGATGAAGTTCAAGGATTAAAAAATGGATGTTCAAATTTCAAATATGAATTATTCAAAATTCCAGCAGAATAAAATAACATTGATTGATGCTAAATTATTATGCAAACATAACAGTTACCAAGTGACACTAATGCTGATGAAGAATTTTAGAGAAACGTATGCAAAATCGATGGACAGAAAATTATAATGTGGACTGAAAGAAGAAACTTCATCCACTTTTCCCTGCCCCTCTATTTTTAAGGTTATATCTTTATTATCCATTGGTGGAGCAAATATGTCTTAAAACCTTAAAGTTACATATTCCTGGGTGCACGGGAATGAATTTAGAAAAACAGGTAAATTTAATCAAACTAGAAAAAAATGTTTATGGGTCAAAATTGTTAAAAATCCACTGATGGAAATTGATGCCTTGCAGACATCTATTCCAATAAAAATTTTGACTTTAAAGGTCAAAGCTGGAAAAATTCAAAATTCATTAAGATAATTTTTTTTTTGCTATTTCACTTTGCCAGGGAAATGTGAGGTGTGTTTATCAATTAACGGGACTTCAGTGGACACAAAATGGACAACTGATTACATGTACATTTATTCCACCATTCAAGGGAGATTTACCACACCCTTCATTACCATGGCTCAATGCATATTTGATATTGGTTCTCCACATCCTGTTGATGTATCATCCACACTGTACATGTTTTGAAACTAAAAAAGACTCGCGTAAAAAGCCAGCATTCAATTTAATTCTAGCTATCTATTAAAAAGGTTTTTCATTTTATCAGAACAGAGCCTACTCTGCTCCATTTTTAAGTTACTTAATTACCAAATGAATAATATTACCAGTACTAAGAGTTTGTTGTTCTAAAAAAGGGAAATTTCCAGTGAATATGATGTATAACATGCAGACAAACCTGCTCCAATTGCATCCTTGCTTTCTCCAGTTCTTTCATTTTGGTCTTGTCCTCTTGTCTTTTACTCTTCAATGTCTCCAGTTTCTCCTCTAAATCAACCACAACCTTTTCTTTTTCTAAAACCTGCACACAGATATAACAAAATCTTTACAATTTAGATTTCACAGAAATTCTAGAGATCATTTGATCTAGTCCAATGGGTTAAAGCAACAAGGCTCAAGGTGTGGGTATTTTACACTAAGTCTAGTGGAGTTTTCAATGACTGGGAACAGAACTAAGAAGTTATTCCCAGTGGATGTGATGCTGATACATAAAAAAGAACCGAAATAGAGGAAAGTTAAGAAAGTTAGTATATTCCCTCAGCTAGTGGACTCTTGCATGTTCTGTGATGATGCAGGTATTTTCTTCCTGGTAATCACAACTTATTTTAGGTAGGGCTCCCAAAGTTTATGTTTCCAAAGTCATATCCTGCCCATGATAGGAATGCTTTTCTGTAGATTTTTGCTCATTCATCAGTTCTACCGTACTAACAGCTTTCATCAGTACTACAGTACTAACAGTACTAAACCTCTTGCGAGCAAACATGAATACCTACATACTAGTGTACTAGCGTACTAACTACAACTCTCGAACGAGCAGGAATAACTACGTACTAGCGCATTAGCATACTAACTACAACTCTCGACCGAGCAGGAATACCTACATACTAGCGTACTAGTGTACTAAGTAAACCTCTCAAGCAAGCAGAAATACCTATGTATTAGCGTACTAGCATACTAACTAAACCTCTCGAGCAAGCATGAATACCTACGTACTAGCGTACTGACTAAACCTCTCGAGCAAGCATGAATACTTACGTACTAGCGTACTAACTACAGCTCTCGAACGAGCAGGAATACCTACGTACTAGCGTACTAAGTAAACCTCTCGAGCAAGCATGAATACCTACGTACTAGCGTACTAGCGTACAAACTAAACCTCTCGAGCAAGCATGAATACCTACGTACTAGTGTACTAGCATACTAACTACAGCTCTCGAGCGAGCAGGAATACCTACGTACTAGCGTACTAAGTAAACCTCTCGAGCAAGCATGAATACCTACGTACTAGCATACTAGTGTACTAACTAAACCTCTCGAGCAAGCATGAATACCTATGTACTTGTGTACTAACAACAACTCTCGTTCTTTTCATGCATGCCATGAAATTGAACATTTGATTTAATTAGTCTGTGAAAAAAGGAGTATATTGATAACCATTGGGGTTTGTGTTTTTGTGGTGTGGACCTTATTTTTAATGCGGTAATGTAGTGGAGAACTCGCACTGCTTTTTTTTGGTGATCTCAAACTGACGGTTTTCATTGAAATAAACCATTTATGCATTGCAGTTTTTTCTTTAACCCTTTTAGAAACTATATTTTGGTAAAACAAAGTAAGCAATAAATCCTAATGAATCTTTAATAAACATGAGCTTGAGTATGCTACCTTAGAGAACGTGAAAAATCCGAGATGTTAAATAAACTCGTTCTTATCCAACAAGCGGTAATAGAGTGTGGTTTCAACCTCAAACATTTTCTGTTTCATCTGTCCCTGAGAACACGGAGAAACCGTTTAGGGCAGTTTGTGTCATTGAGAAAAAGAATACCGTTAAAATTGCACTTGCAAAGTTTTGGAATTAAATTATTCATAGAGATGTGTCTTATTAGATATTTTGTTGTGTAGTATCGCTGAGTATTTTTACGAGTTGTGCCGTATTTGCCGTATTTTGTGGTACTCGGTAAGTACAACTCATCACGGCTTGTTGCTCATATGTTTAGTACGCTAGTACTGTAGTACTCGGTCCGGACATTTCATTACGGCTTGTTACTCATTTGTTTAGTGCGTTAGTACCTTAGTACCTTAGTGCTCGGTACGGACAAGTCATCACGCCTTGTTCTGAATTTGCTTAGTACGTTAGTACCTTAGTACTCGGTACGGAAAACTCATCACGGCTTGTTCTGAATTTGCTTAGTACGTTAGTACGTTAGTACCTTAGTACTCGGTACGGACAACTCATCACGGCTTGTTCTAAATTTGCTTAGTACGTTAGTACCTTAGTACTTGGTACAGACAACTCATCACGGCTTGTTCTGAACTTGCTTAGTACGTTAGTACCTTAGTACTCGGTACGGACAACTCATCATGGCTTTGGAAGGTTTATTACTTAGCCGTAAGACCTATTTGTTTTATCTTCTTTTTTAACCGATTATTTCCTAAATTTATAATTCCTTTGCATATATGTAGATAAACAAATAGAAGAAAGATAGAATTTTTAGGTTTATAATGGGCAAGAACAGCAGAACTTAAACAAGTCTGATCAAATCGGCTTAATTTTAATAGTACGTTAATCATCCGTACTAAGCGAAAAACAAGAAAAAAAGAATCCTATTTTAGGCATGGTCTATCCAAAGTAACCATGCAAGAAACTAAGAAAATTATACAAAACAAATGCTAAAAATGAGACATAGACAGGGGTTTCAGTGGGAACTGGCAAAATCGCAAAATTTGCTCTAAAAACTGCCACCTATTTTTCCTGAAATTAAAAACTTTGGAGTAAAGTTTGAACTTTTATTAGCCACCTACAGATGTACTTTGCTCTCTCTGACATCTGCTTAAAAACTTATTGAAACCTTTACATTAATGTATTATAATGTATTTTACCTCTACCACTTAAAGAAAGGAGTAAAAACATAAATTTATCTTACATTACACAAGTATAGTACTTACCATAATCATCTATCCAAGACTAACCTTCTTTTGAAGAGCCATATACTCATCAGCTGATATTGCTGGTCCTGAAGACATCTTTCTTGGGCCTGATGGCAAAGGAGTTGAAGCAGCTGCTGGAATCTTGCTCAGGGAACTGTTTGATGATAGCTCAGGAGCAGTAGTTGTGCTGGTTTTTGGTGTTGCTAACCTAGAGGAAGGTGGCGATGGTCTGCTACCAACATTCTCTAAGGAACCCCTTGACCCAAAAGACTGAAACAGTGAAGACTTCATAAAGTAAATAAGTTGCTGCTAAGTTTTATTGTCAGGCAAAAAAAAAAAGGATTTTACCAAGGAAATCCTAGCCTTAATAATTCATAATTGTGGCTATGAGATAAAGGAAAATGAGAATCAATCTACTGTTGGTAAAATTTTTCTTCTTTTATGATTAAAATGTTTCTGCAACAGATATTAATAATATAGTGTTTAAGGGATCAAAAGGGCCTGTAATTATACATTCAAGCAACATGTGTTTCAACAAAACCAGTCAACAATAGAGGAAAAGTTCAATTTCATCTTTCAGTAGTATAACTGAGATCAATTATTTTTTAAATTTTTTTAATCTATAGTAATTACTTCTTCAGAAATCCATGGGAATATGAACCCACTTGTATATACAACCACAAACACACACAAGCCATGCTGATACACAATTTAAATTTGATGAAATAGTAACAGTGAATTGGATGAGGAAGGGGTCTTAAGCATCACAACAGCATGAAAGCATCACTCGTACACGTACCTTCTCTTTCCTCATTGATGATGGTAAAGGAATGGAAGTTCCTCCACCAATGCTGCTGCGAGTGGACGATCCACGCTGAGGTGATGGGGAGGTTGGTGCATCCTGAAGAACAGCTATTTGAGACTGACGCACAAAGATTCCATGGTTCTCAGCACATTTGAAATACTCTTTTCCCTGCACTAAATCATGAATGTACAAAAGAAATTCTTCGCCACCAGCAACATGTTACATACTGTTCTAAAATGAAGTTAGAGAGATAGTGTTTCTGAAAACATTTTTTATGATATAGCTCACAATACAAGTTGATGCAATGAGGCAAATCCTGTTTAATGTTTGGTCAACCAAGTAGGCAAGTTTAACCTATCCTACCACCTTACACAAGTAGCTTGTTCTACATGAGATGCTTCCATCATCAAAAAATATTACAAGAAAAGCCCATTAAATTCAAGTAGCCTGAGGAGCTATTTTGCAGAAAAAAGAAACCACAAAGGCACAAGTCCTGTAAATTAATTTACTTACCACACTAGCCTGCTTAAGTTGTACAAAAGAATATTGGCCCTCAGTTCATAATTATCACGACCTTGTACCAATATTTCCTATTACAGTCCTCAAGCTCAGTTTGTATGATTATGTAAAGTAAATATTTCTTTCCGCATGTGACTTTGGTCATGGTCATTTCATACCGAGTTGTTTCATACACAAATGTACTAGATTTCGCTCCGACGAAGGGCTAACGCTCCAAACATCAGCTTTTATAATCGTTACGGTGGCCAATTTACCATTTCAACTTTGTTGATATATCCAAATTATTTTGTTACTCCCACCGACGCAGCCCCAAACAGTTTCTTTCGAAACTATCAGCCTTTATTCATGACTAGATTTGTACCCTAGTTTGAGTCAGTTCATACCCAAGTTTGATTCAGTTTATACACAAGTTTGAGTCGGTTCGTAACCAAACTCCTGATGAATTCATTCAATTACTTGAAATAAAACATATATCAATCATTGTGTATGACAAGCTGGTAGAGTCAAATGAGTGAGATGCAATAAAAATTCTGTAGTGTATAATTGTGATTTTCTTAACAAAAACAACTTAATATTACCTAGTCCAAGGTAAGTACGGTATTTTTTAATAGAAAAAGTCTTGTAGATACTTGTGATTTTTTTAACAATAACAGCTTGAGTGAGAGTAATATTTTTTTGCCAATTGTGTACAAGGAGAACATACTTTATTAGTTTGGGTACAATATGACCATGCTTGATTCTAAATGACTCAACTGACTGAGTACTAAACAACTGGGCATGAAATGAACTTCTGTATAAAACAACCAGAGTGTTACCAAATACCCTGAGATCGAAAGTTTATACAATTTTCAAATCAGTATTTGAACCTGTATACATATTTTCTCTATACTTAAAGTTACTTTACACAGATTATGGATAGTAACCTTTGGTTTAAATCCAAAAAAATGTGTTGAAAAATGGCCATTCAATAAAGAATTTTTTACAATATCCAACGAGTACACTATATGAACAAATAGATGGAAGTTTAAGATTATTAGATTGGTTTATTAACCAATCTGTTGATTTTACCTCACTCAGCTTTTATTTTTCCCAAGCCCTATTCGATCGTGATTAAAATGACAAAAACACTTAATATTCACACTTGAATCTTCCTACCTGAACCGTCGTTTTTGCCTTTTGGTTCATCTAAAATAACTCCGATCCACTTTCCAGAGGCAAACATGGTAGCTCCAACATAAGCCACGGTTCCCACAAGGCCTTTCCCAACAACTTCCACTCTCATTCCAGTCTTTGCATTGGGCCCCGACATCTCGATCTAAATTAATCTTCTGATGGCCAGTACTATTTTCCACAAAAATTAGCGGATTTTCTAATGCACAAAAGAAATAAATTGAAGAACAAATTCTACATTTCTGTCTTTCAAGCACTCCCTTCCAAAATGGCGGTCTAGGAAGTACGCATGCTCAGATTCGTTAGAATGTTTTTGTGCCTAGTCCTTACTCTTTCGATCGGTCATTTAAAGCAACCCTTAAACCTATGTAACCAGGCCTCAAATACAATTAAAATTAAGATGGAGGACAAGGCAGTAGGTATGCGAGGTTGTTTACAAATTAATATCAATTATTAGTCTCTGACGCTTTGATCGCTTTTATTATCCTTGTATAATTATCTTCAGGTTTTCATTTTAAAGCCTTTTCAAAGTTAGTGCTCAGAAAATGAATGCGAAACCATCTCGTCTATGTTGCTTCTTAATAACAAATATAGTTGAATGAACATAATTATGTGTTCTCTGATTTTATTTTGACAAAGACGAAGAAGGAGACATGGCTCGTGTGAGGCATCGCCAGCGGCGTGGGATGCTGAAGATGTATTACGGGGTTGGTGAAGAATCCGGAAAGACAACAGAAATCGATTACAGTGACATCAATGGTGCACATTTCAAACCTGCTGTATATTTGGAAAAACTTTTCAAAGAGAAATCCTTGAACGATTTGTTTGATAAAGAAGCAGATATATCGAAACGTAAGAAAACGTTGATGCAACAGACATAATACACTCAATGGGATTAAAGTCAGAATCTGAGCAACTGCTCACTTACCCCTCCCCTAACACAACGTTAAACCTAACTTGTTATTAGTTGACTTCTGTTGTGTTAGGGGGAGGGGTGGGAATGCAGTTGCTCAGACACAGCCGTTGACACATAATATTGGTACACTGTAAATTACTGTATTTATTCACTTATAAGGTGTACCATTTTTTACGAGAAAATATGCTTGTTTGATCAAAATCTGCTCAAAACTTGGGGTGCATCTTATAACCGAGTATTTTCGCGCAACAAAATCTTAAGATCACAACTTTAGCAGAACTTACAGGAAAAGAACCCTAATTGTTGGTCATTAACTTTTTTAGATCTGGTGGTTCTAAAAAGAACTAGGGTGGCTCTGAAAAGAGCCGTTGTGGTGGTTCTGAAAGAACCGTTTCTTATATGGCCTCCATCAAATGACCACGAAACTAATCCCACACAAGCAGGGCTTTTTGGTCTGAGATGTAATGAAGATTGCGTATAATCCAATTCTTTATTCCAATAAATTAAAAAGGAATACTGCTTTAGAACACTGATCAACTTCAAAAGATCAACAACAAAAGCAAACATTTACTGCAAAAGCAAACAAATAGAAATTTGCATATGTTCTTAACAGCATGTCCTCGGTAACATGATATCCATGACTACAAAACATTCGTTCGAACCATGTTTCAAATTCCTAGAAACGTGTTTGTGTCGCTTGCTCAAAAAGTTCGTATCTGAATAAACAATGTGGAGGTAAAACCTACCTTTTTCGTCCATCCAGCCTTTTTTGCGAACTCTCAAACTTTTGGTGCATCTTATAACCAAGTATTTCACAGAACTTTCCATTTGGGAACTTGGCTTGACTAATTTGCCAAGTTTGGGGTGCGTCTTATAACCGAGTGCGTCTTAACTGAATAAATACATTAAACATATTTGGTAGTTCTTCTCATTAGTGACACTTACCCTGCCCACCAATATGGTGTTCAAAACAGTTAAAGACTGACGTGGTCTATATCATATGAAATTTTATGCAGTTTTTGTCCTGTGTTTTTCCTCTAGTTTTATTTATATCTGAATTACAGAAATCAGATCTTTGGACAGTGAGATGCAGACCCTGGTGTATGAAAACTACAACAAGTTTATTAGTGCAACTGACACCATAAGAAAGGTAGTGAAAATCAAGTTTACTAAAGCTACAAAGAATACCAAATAGCTGCACTGTATCAAATGATAAATATTCTCATGGTGGCTCCCTTAAACATCTTCATACATTAAAATCTGTGGATTAAAAATTTTGAATACACTTTCTTAGCATAACTTATACAATAATGCTCTTACACGATGGTAGTGAACTCAAAAATCAACAATTTCAGAACTCCATGGTGGCTGTTTTGTCTTGTGGTTTGTTTATGAACTCTGCGGGCGTGACCACATACCCCTTTCAAGTTCTGGCAAGTCAGTTTCCCTGAGGTTTTAGGTTGTACTGAAAAGTAGAATGTAAAGAATTTTGAGAAAGGTTGGTCTCATGAGCATCAGCTTTATTACAGCAATGAAACAATAATATCATTTGTTTATATATTAAACAATCTCCCTTCATCCAGACCTAACCTTCTCATGAACCCAATGTAGACTTCTGTAGATTTTTCCTAGGTTTTTCTAACACAACCAGTTAAGACAAAATATGTTTTTCTATTCATTTTATTTCATTTACAGATGAAGCATGATTTCAAGAAAATGGAAGAAGAGATGGATAAGCTTAAGAAAAACATGTCAACAATCACAGATTTCAGTGAAAAGATAACAGGTACACTGCAAGGAAAAAGGCAACAGATCACAAAGTTGTCAGGTGTTCATGCACTACTGAAAAAGGTAGAGTTTTCCCTGTTTTATATTATATTCTGTTTGAAAAAATAACGTGGTTTTTAATTTAAATACTTCAATTTTCAGTTTTCGTTAAGACTAAAACTTGGAAAGTATGGACAGTTATTTTTTAACTTAGAAAGCTTAGGAATCTTCAAAAAGGAGAGGATGTCATGAGTTTTTTCAAGAATTGGATGCAGTTGGAATAGCATAGCTGAATTTATGCATATGACCTCAGCTAAAGTCCATCATTAGCACATTCACAAAACTCTCAATTTGGGGGTTAAACCTAAGCAGCTGCCACAATTTGTATTCTACTCAGCACAATTGATTTAACTCATAACACTGAGTCTGGAAAATAAAGTTCAGAAAAATTTATGAATTTTGCAACCAAAAATGTGACTATAGATATAAGTCTTGAAATCAACTTTATACCGAAATCATCCTAACTAAACAAGCACAAATACTAGTAATAACATCCAACTTAAAAAAAAAATTGGTTATGATGAAAAGTTTACAGTTGAGCCAAGTGGCCCATTCAGGTGGAATCTATTAGGATTTCTGTGATAGAACATGAAGCAACTAGGGGTAATGCCACCCCCCAGGATGAGATGCTAGTTCATTACAGGTTATCTACCCTCCCCCTTCCCCCATCCCCCTCTCCTTCCCCCCTCAACATGTCATTAGGCCAGCTCCGACAGTTTCTGTTACCCATTTATACTCCTGCTTGGAGAGAGGCACTGTCAGAGTTAAATCTCCAGCTTAAGAACACAACAGAAGGAGGCAGCATGGCTGAGTGGTCAGCGCGTTGGACTCAATCCGCTGCTCATGGGTTCGAGTCCCGCTCTGACCACCACCTGGATTTGTTTCACGGTAGCTCCAAGTTCAAATCCTCGGCCACGCTCATAAATAGTCAACTGGTTTGCCTCCGGCCAGTTGGGATTCTTAACAATTTATGTTCTATTTGAATTATTTGTTTCTGTTGTTTATTGTGGGCCTCCTGGAAAGTAGCTTGTAGCTAAGTGTGGTGCCCCATTAAATAAAAATTACTTACTTACTTTACTTTATGCATGGCTGGGTCCTAAGCTTGTATCTCTTTAGCTGGATTCCAGGAGGCCAACTGTTAAGCCACTTGATGTGCAATTTGCAGAAGATGGGTGCTCAGTTTAATTGTATGTTTTTGCTACATTTCTTATTTCAATTTTTACTTAACAGCTCCAGTTTTTGTTTGAGTTGCCATCAAGACTGAACAAGTGTGTTGAGATGAAACAATATGGAGTTGCTGTCAGGTATATTGCCAGTTAAAAATCTCACTGAAGTCATTGAATTTCATAAGAAAGGCATGATGGTAGATGTGCCAGTTGACTTTCTGAAATTTTACTTTTAATTTAATTTTATTAATTTGATTTAATTTATTGTTTTGCAGATATTACACAAAAGCAAGAGATGTCTTGCACCATTACAGTCATATGCCATCATTCAACAGCATTCACCAAGACTGTGATGAAATAGTAAAACAGCTGATTGTTCAGCTGAGAGAACAACTCAGAAATCCAAAGGTTATCACTATTTTACATCTAGCATTCCAACTCTAAGTAGTATAGAAGACTTCTTTCAGCCTTTTCTTGTCCATATCCAATATATTTGTGAGGGGTATGCAGTTGCTCATCAAAAAGCTGATTTACATAGTCCAAAAGTGATGTCTTCACGTATCACATTGTTTTAACCTAGACATGAACTTAATATTAAATTTTGATTTCAGTTTATAACAAAAATCGCATTGCTAACATACTTTACTTTTGTTGGTCAGAATGTGTTAAAAACCAATAGGTGACATTAAACAATGTTATTTTTGTCTTAATTTATACAGTCCACGCCCAAACAGTTGGCAGAATGTGTTGATCTTCTCCTACAACTGAGGGAACCAGCAGATGAACTGTGTGATGAATTCTTAGCACAGTAAGACTTTAAAACTAAACAGGGTGAAGTTCTGTAAATTTGAATGCCTAATCTGAGCAGGGAACATGTTGAAGACAGACAAAGCCCTGTGTAATTTAGCCAGAGTAACATTCAGAACAACCTTTTGGCCAGGACAACACTTAGCTGAAATATTGCAATTTTTCTTGTTCTTTTATGTTAACAACTCAGAACTGTTGTTGTTTTGTATGATTCTTTTCTCAGATACTATTTTTGTTACTAAAATACTAAATAAATTTAATTTGATAGTAGTCATTTTATCTTTGGCATTGTACCATGTACGAGTCTAAATTGTTCTGCTTGGATTTAATGCACTGATTATCATTATTATTGATTGCAAATAGTGCACAAGAGAGACTGGATGAAAATCTTAAAATGCTTAAAGTGCAAGTGGAATTGAAGTTGTCAGGAGATCTACCAGCAGCCACTGAAGGTGGGTTTCTCATTTGTTTCCATTTCATACATTACAGAACTTCTCTGTTAACAACTCTCAATGTTGAATCCTGAGTTGTAACAAAACAAAGTTTTTCCCTTGGAGACTCTGCATTTTTTACCTTGAAAGGGTGACAAGAAATTTTTTTTCTTACAGCCATGGCTGGCCTTTGTGATGTGAATGATGAAAACTTCAGTCACTTATTGATTACGTGCTTCTCTGGACATTGATCACATTTATCAATTGTAGTCTGCATGGGCATCAGTTGATGAAGTACACTAGATAAAGCTGTATCTAGTTCAATTAATGTAAATCCATGTGATTGTCAAGTAGCAAATGGCAATCAAATTTATTTAGCATGCAAACCCAGAGATGTATATTAATGACTTTATCTGTGTTTAAAAAAAAAGAGGGAGAAGAAAAAGATCAAGAACAAGATGAAGAAAGAAAACCAGTGAGACCCATGGTGAGTTATCACTTGTCTTATGTTATTCCTTCTTATTACTGCAAGGTGTGAATTGCAGAAGATTGTGTAAAACTCAAAATGATTTAAAAAAAAATCAATTACTGGTATATTTAATATGTTTTGGCAACAGAGCATCACCAACAATTATGCAAACAACAAACAACTAGTAACAAAATGGCCTTACCAAGTAAAATTCTTACACCTGCTTCTAAAACATGCTTCCATGATTTGACTTAAGACTGGTGATGAATTAATAGATTGTTGTTTTTCAGAGAACCAAATTAAAGGTGATCTTTCCTTAAACTTCTTATGAAATTCAGGTTCAAAAAATACTTACAGGGCCCACTGGGTAACATCAAACAGAAGTAGGTTTGATAAATCCAAATGAAAAAGAAGCGAGGAAAACAGAATTGGAATGCCTGAAGAGAATGGGAAGTTCAACTCAGAAACAATACTGCTTAGTAGAGTCATAAATGTTTTGTGTTAGTTGGTCAGCAACCTGGAAAATTTTTTCCACAGGACTTATTGGAGTTCATTGACTGTGGCTGTAATGGCTTCTTGAGTACAATTTGCTTGGTGATCGCATCCTACAAGGAACAATTCATTCAAAGGCAGATGACAGAGTAAGAAGAATATTAATTTTGATAATGTCATTCCATTCTTCAGAAAAGTGCAATTTTGTCAGAGTGAAAGCCAGAGTTGAATCCCAAGTTCTTATGAACCAAGAACTCAAGAAACTGGGCTCAAGAAGTTCTCCCACTATCCCTAATAGGGGTTGGGTCCTTAAGCAGCCATTTAATAGCATTTGGTTGTAATCTTGTTGCATTCCAGGTTGTTTTCATTTTATTAATTGAAGGAATGCCAGTTTTCATGAAAAAGAGGAGGCAAAGAGGTGACATGGAAATAGGCACCCTCTCCCCCGACCTCCCTAGCTATGCCTCTGACCACTTTAATTTTTCCCCGGATGATAAGAGAAATTTAAGGATTGTTCAGAAAAAAAATGCCTAAGGTGACTTCTGGTGGACTGTTACATTCCCCCTCCAAATTTTTCAGTACTCCAAAATGAATCCCAGAGAATTTATGTTGCATAAAGTATCACTTAACAGGCTTTATTCTGTCCGTCCAATAAACTTCCATGAGAGAGGGCCTGAAGGTTTGAGGAAATTTTAGTGATGCTGGGAATTCTCTATACCTTAGTATCTCAACACTCAGAAGAATGTGAATTACCTATGCCTCTTCTAGGCATGGTCAAGATCAGCAAAATTTGGCAAAGATAGTTACAGAGAAACTATCCAGTTTCATTTTATCATTGATGAATGAATACTTCAAACTTACAGAAGCCAGGATTGAACTAGAGGTGATATGTTGCTCTGATTTCTGTTAACCCTTTGACCCTAAAGAGTGACTAACATGTAATTTCTCCTAACAACATCACCTCTGAATCACTCATTAAGGTCAGGTGAATAAAGGAAATGATCACTAACTAAAGAAGCTCTTGATTGTTAAACAAATTCTCTTCGTCAGAATCTTAAGAAATATGTGGAGAACAGAAGGGAGTCTGTGCAATGCTGATGTAAAGGTGTGAACGGTTGATCTACAGACGTGAAACTCAAAAAATTATTGGCAAGAGCACCATTGATTTATGTGGGAACAGTTACTCCAGGTCCTGTAGTTTCTATAGTGTAAAAAAGTGAATTCAGTAAAACCTATTTTCTATGTGTTGGAAATTCGTCTATGAAGCAAAAAGAAAAGATCTTGTTCATGACAGCTGAACATATGTACACTTGAAAGCCTCTTCCTTTCATCAAACGGATGAAAGACCCTTGAATTTAAGAAGTCATATGAGAGAATTATACACGTCTTGTGTATACTTCATTTAATAACCTCCTTAAAGCTCTCTTTTTCTGGTTCTTTCAGTCGGAAACTGGTGACAATGTACTTTTAGTGCGTGCATTAGACCGGTTCCACCGAAGACTTCAAGCTGTCCAGAAGCTCCTTCCCGAGATTGGTGTGGGACGGTAAGTTCCCGTAAAATAGTTGCACTTTTCTATGAAATTTCTTCTGAGGATTGATCAAGCACTTTTGTTGGACTCTGCCAAACTCGTGCAAAATTTCCAAGGTCAACAATAAACCTCTCCCCTCTGCTGTTATTTTACTTTGTGAAAATTACCTCATCCTTGGTCAAGATCTTACTCACTCAAGCATACAATATTCGAGTTATTGACTTTGTCCATTTTTTTTTAGTTCGGGAGCAAACATAGTGGCCCGGTCTGCTCACAATAGGGTGAAAGACTACTCGAAAAGCCTTCGACAGCACTTTGCTGGTAAGTACTCTTGTGTCAGTCTTCCCTTTGATCACAGAGCAGGTCGACAAGCTCGCGGTATACGTAAGGCTAACTTCTCATTACACTCCTGTGTTTTGTCAACTGTGAACAATAGCTGACAGAAGCTTATATTTTCCCCAAAATTGAAGGCGTTCTAGGTATGGCTGCAATGCATCACAAACGTTTCCGTGTTCGAAGTGCAAGTTTCATGTGATGTTGTCATGGGTTTGTCCAAGATTTAGGGGCCGGTTATTTAAACAAAGCTTAGCCGTTGTTTAACGAAACCGCGTCCTAAGCCATCTTCTATTTAGCCGAACCTTTGGTCTGATCATTTATTTAAAATTTGTGGACAGTGTTAAAGGGGCCGAAAGCCTATAGTGGAAGGACATTTACTTAATTAAATCAACCCTTTTAGAGAGAATCCCTGAGGCTCACTGCTTGCGTAAACCGCAGTCAGGTTTAGGTTACACCTCGTGTAAATAACTGGCCCTAAGCGCCGTGCAACTTAACGTAAAAGCGTTTTAAGAAGCAGAGCTGTCTCTTACAAAGATCTCTGTCAATAGTTTGGAAAAGAGCTCGTCAGAAGCCGCGAGCAGGTCCTAAGTAAAACCATTAACCTGTAACTTTTTACCAAGGCATAGCTTGGGAACAGTCCCTCATTATTAGCCCTGCAGCACGAGTGTTTCTTCGTCCACAGCCCTCAACACCCTAACGTCAGTATGTATTTTCTCCGTACTGTTCTCTATACATTACCTAAGGTTCTGACTAGGAGAATTGTTCAACAATCAAGAGCTTCTTTAATTAGTGATCATTTCATTTATTCTCATGACCTTGATGTGTGATTCAGGGGTGAGATTGTAAAGAGAAAAGAGATACCAGTCACTCTTAAGGAGCAAAGGGGACAAAGCGAGCTAGCGAGAGGTCCGCAAAGGGTGTGCCACTCGCACTCAATTTTCTCGCGGGTGAAGAGCGTTCGTTGCGTAGCGCTGATGATGATGTGGCTTTTTTCGCGGGCTAATCAACGATTCATTTTAAAATTCATGAAAGTTAAAGAACAGATTGGAATGGTATGCTCATGAGTGCTACACATAAGCTTCCATGACAGCAGTTTTAGTTGCTTTTATTGTATTTGTGTTAAGTTTGTTTAACAGATACCAGACAAACATTGGCAACTCCGTCAGGAAGCGACAAGCCACCTTCCTTGTCGGATTTGTTGTCTACCATGACTAACTCTCTCACCAATCAAGTGAAACTAATCCTCAGCAGCTTGAAGGTTTGTAAATCAGTCAAGCACTTACTCGCCAACCCACAAAATCACTTAATAATCTCAATCAATTAATCAGTCAGTCAGTCAGTCAGTCAGTCGCTCAATCGCTCAATTAATCATCATTCAGTCAATCAGTTAATCAGTCAATCGGTTAATCTGTTACTGACTCAACTAGTAAGTTAGTAAGTCAACTAGTCAGACGGTCAGTTAGTCATTTTTTTCGGTCGGTCAGTCCATCAGTTAGCTTGCTTGCAGGCGGTAGTTTGTGTCTTCAAGCGCGAGATTCAGTGCGGCGAATATTCCGTCGCCATATTGGACGGATGGAAGATTTGGGACGAGTGACAAAGCTTTGTCACTCTACCGCCGGCAAACAGGGTATCGCTCTGACAAAGGGCTAACGCTCGAAACATCAGCTTTTTAACTCTTTACGGTGGCCAATTTACAATTTCAACTTAGTTGATATTACCAAATTACCTTGTTACCCCCACCGACGCAGCACCACAGTTTCTTTAGAAACTTACCCCCCTTATCTATCAGTGATTCTGCTAATCACGTTTAAGTAGAACCCTAAACATCTCAAAGTCAAATCTCGCAAAAACCTTCGTGGGTGAATTAAAAACCATTTCTGACATCATGTTTTCAACAAATACATAATGTTAATAAACTGTTATTGGACAGCTGATATCTGGTTATCAATTAGTTGCTATGTACCAGTTGCACAATTAGTTTTACCTATAACGTCATGTTAACAGAACGATGTCATTTTATCAATCGGTTAGTTTGTCTGACGTCACTCACTATGGAAATAGATGTCAGGTACTAGAAGCAAAAAAGCGTAAGTTCACATGCCCGAGTTCCCTTGCCCTTAGATAAAATACCAAAAGTCTTCGATAAACTGGGCATGTGATTCATATTCTTTTTCAGACCTTCATTGGATCAGACATTACTTTCGCCGTGAAACCATACTTCCGAGGACCTTTCTGTTCAGATGATGTCCGGGAGTGCGTGGTAGT